>NC_056742.1:132270017-132570017 GCF_019279795.1 Protopterus annectens | reverse complement strand
AAGAACAACTGCTCAAAGGGAGACTCAGAACTCAAGGAATCGTCTCCCTCTAACCCGTAGTCTAATAGGCCAAGGGTTCATCTCCTGAATCCAACTCCTCATCCAGGAAATAAGGTTCCCTAGTCCTTTTGGCAATAGTAAAAGATCAAGGAGAGGCAAGAAGATATAATCCCTGAGAGAGTTTCTTGGCCATCAGGGCATTGAACAAACTCTAGGTAAAGTCCTGCAATTCTTTCTAAGGATCTTTAGCAATGGAAGGAATATGTTTAGTTTTCTGCTTGTTTTTTAATGGGATGCCTGCTTTGACCAACCTAGGGGACTCCAAGTCATGCCTAGACTCTATAAGGGTACCAGGAACTTCTTCTGTAACAGGAATTTGGGGAATCCCCCTAGACCCTTTGGAAATGATCAGCTGTGGCTCCCCCTCAATGTTCATGGTGGATGTCTACACAGCCTCATATAATGTACGAGAAGCAAATTCCATGCCGGCCTCTGACAGAGTTCTGGCAAAGCAAACTAATGTTGGTACCACACAGTCCTCAGGGTCTTCATCCACCTTGAGAGAGACATTGGTAGAGATGGGACAGCAGCAGATTCAGACCAAGAATCTTTAGTCTTCTTTTTGAGAGATGCCTGTACCTTGGATTGGGCAGTTTCAGCCATTGTACCCTTGGTCAAAAGCCCGAGATGCTGGTTCTCAAGGTAGATGGACAAAGAAGACAGACACCTGAAATGAGTTTTTGGAACAATGGCCTGAAAAATGGCACACTGGATGTGGTCATGCATACCGCATAAGCAGAACAAATAGTTCTCCTGATAATCATTAAGGGAAGTCTGCCTCCCACACTTGCATTTTCCCTTCCCTGATGACACAAACTATCAGTACACAAAGAGAAAAAAGAAGAAGAAACCCCACTGGGGAACTTATCTGTAAATGGTTCAGTAGAAGTCAGCTCAGCAAAGGGCATTCAAACCAATGTTCAGCCATAAAAGTACAAAATATGGGGTGAACCACCTGGAGCTGGAATGTAAAAATCCAAAATAAAAGCAAAAATGGCAAGGTAGTACAAGTCTCAGAAACTCAGGAACTCTTTATTAGTATAAACCATGGTTAAGCACTTCCGTCCGTAAAAGACATCTTTAGAACCATGAAAAGATAAATGAGATAACACCCACCAATGAAAGCCAATAAAAATACCAACAAGTTAACACACCCCCAAAAATTAGCCAATGAAAGGCCAGCTAATGAAAAATCCACTAATACAGTTAAAGGAACAATGAGCAAGTATGTTAAACATCCCAAATAGCAGACTAAAAATACTGAGTAACCAATAAAATGTCCAGCATAAAATAAACTGGTACAGAATTATAATCTCAGCAGAAACACAGTAGTTACAGAAACACAGGCTTTAATGAAGCTTTCGGGCTCTCAACCCTTCATCAGCATATAACATTATACATTTCAATCCATTTAAATAGAGGAAACAGTTAAAATCACATGATCAAACCAGCCAATAAAACATACTAAAAGGAAAAAGGAAACAAATACATCAAATTCTGTAGGGAAATATGTGTGAGTCCCTTTATTCTAAAAACCATCATAGTAATATACTTAAGATTGTTATACTACAAAATTAATTATGTATTATAAATTACTCATTTGGCGCTTCACTAAGTACCATTCAAACCAGGTAAAGTGTCAGCTTGTAATCTTATTATCCATTCTAGCTCTCTCATATCTAAAAAGTTGTTAATATCACCCCCCCTCACACCCACTTGCACTACATCTATACATCTAAACTTAAAAATATGGTTGCTGAATTCATATATATGCTTAAATAAAGCATTTGTCTGTATTTGTCTATTTATCTCTGATTTATGTTCGATTATACGGTCTTTGAGCCTACGTATAGTCTTTCCTACATAAAAAGCCTGGCATTGCATGCAGGTGGCGAGGTAGACTAATTTCATAGTATTACAATTAGCACTACAGTAAAATTGAAATTTTTTATGTGTGACAGGATGTTTAAAGGTACTATCTGTATCTAAAATGTCATTGCAACAGCTACAATTGTAACATTTATAAGTCCCTATCTTACTATGTATGGTATTATGTTGTTCCACAAAATCTTTATAGCACAACATATTCTTTAAGCTTTGACTATTCCTATAGGAAAAGCTGGGTTTGGCCCACTATTGAGCTGAATTCAGGCATTGCCATTAAAATTGGCCAATTTTTCTTGATTATTTCACATATTTGGTTAGAGTGGCCAGAGTATGTGGTAATGTATCTCAGAGTATTTTCTTTCTTTTTATTAACTATCGGTAAACTATAATTAACATCTATCTCGTCATCTATGAAAATGAGTTTATAATCAGTTTTTCTGCCCTCCGTTGTTATTTTAATAGTTTTATCAATAATACTTTCAGCATATCCACTTCTCAAAAACTCTGTTTTCATATTTGTTATTTCATTAATGTATATTTGTTCATCTGTTGTTAATCTACTTATTCTTATAAACTGTGATTTCATTATACTTTTAAATACATGTGAAGGATGCATACTAGTACTATCCAAGTATCTTATTGTATGCACATCTTTCTTATGTACCATGGTTTGTATCATGTTGTTCTTTTATATAACTTTACATCCAAAAAATATCATTTCATCTGGTGAGAAGCACATTTTAAATTTAAAAAAATTTGTAGTGTTATTAATGTATGTCGTGAAAGAATGAAGTTCTTCTATCGTGCCATCCCATACGAAGAAACAATCATCTGAATCTTGCATAACTTTTACATGTACATTCAGTGCATTTTTATTACTTAAAATAAATTCCTTCTCCCAATGGAAAAGTACTAGATTTGCAAAAGTATTTGCCACGGAAGTACCCATGGCTACTCCAGTTAATTGTTTATATGGAGTACCATCAAAAATAAAAATATTATTAGTTAATACCAAATGAAGAAGAAAGCATATATTTTCCACTTCACGAGATTGCTTAGTCGTGTTAGACAGTAAGAACCTTCTAATTGCCTCTATGCCATAATCTATGGGAATAACCGTAAATAACGATTCCACATCCAATGTTACAAAAATATAATCATAAGGCGCATTTTTATACCATATACTAAGATTCTTCAAGAAGTGTGAGCTGTCTTTTATTATGCTACCACATTTAGGTAATAACTCAGATAGTACATTCTGTAAATATTTAGATATAGTTTCAGTTATCCACCCCTTACCTGAGACTATAGGTCTCAATGGTGGTTGCTCTAAAGATTTGTGTATCTTTGGAATTCCATATATTTGTGGAATTTTAGGGCATGGGGTGGAGAAATAATTAAACACATCTATTGAAATATCATTGTTTAACTGCATGTCATAAATAGCCATGTTCACCTGTGTAATACAGTTTTTCACATCAGAAAAAGTAATCTTTTTAAAAGTATCAGTATCAGATAAGAATGCAGTAAATTCATTCATATAATAAGTTCTGTCCATTAAGACTATTGCCCCACCCTTATCTGCTTGCTTTATAATTATGTCTTTCTCATTCTTTAAATATTTAAGGGCTTGATATTCTTTAAAAGAAAGATTATAGTTCCTTTTTGTTGTGTCACATTTAGAAAACATAGTTCTTAATTCAAGTTCAACAATATTTATAAATGCCAAAATAACCGGAGACAACTGAGGAATAAATAAACTTGATTTTCTACATACAGCACTATTTTGAACTGAATTTTTAAATATAAATTTTAACATCAAGCTTCTAGCAAACAGTTTTAAGTCTATAATGGCACTTACAACATTATCCATAGCAAAGGGAATAAATTTCAAGCCTTTGCTTAGTACTAATAGCTGCTCTTGTGAAAGAATCCTTTGCGTTAAATTTAAAGTACCTTGTTTTATTATTGCAGTCTCTCTTATCGACGTGGCGTTTTGTTGCTTCTCTTTGGACTGCTGTATTTCCTCTTTGCCCCTTGAGTTTGAGGCGATTCCCCTGTCGCAGATATCAAGTTGTTTTCTGTGTTTATTTTTTTCACAGAAACCCTTTCTGGTTGTTGAAGTCGAAAGGGTAAAAAAGATGAAATTTCCGTCTGCCTCTTTCCTTTGACATCACGCAATTGCTCTGGTGGTGTTGGTGTCTTAGGTAAATCCAAAGTTACATTTTCTGTTGCTGAAGTTAAAAGGACTTCTACGTTGGTTTCCACTGGTCGTTGGCTTGCTTCTTTCTCATTAGCTTTCTCAGCTCCACACTGAGAAGGCATTGCGTGTGTTACGCCCTTAAATATTTAAAGAATGAGAAAGACATAATTATAAAGCAAGCAGATAAGGGTGGGGCAATAGTCTTAATGGACAGAACTTATTATATGAATGAATTTACTGCATTCTTATCTGATACTGATACTTTTAAAAAGATTACTTTTTCTGATGTGAAAAACTGTATTACACAGGTGAACATGGCTATTTATGACATGCAGTTAAACAATGATATTTCAATAGATGTGTTTAATTATTTCTCCACCCCATGCCCTAAAATTCCACAAATATATGGAATTCCAAAGATACACAAATCTTTAGAGCAACCACCATTGAGACCTATAGTCTCAGGTAAGGGGTGGATAACTGAAACTATATCTAAATATTTACAGAATGTACTATCTGAGTTATTACCTAAATGTGGTAGCATAATAAAAGACAGCTCACACTTCTTGAAGAATCTTAGTATATGGTATAAAAATGCGCCTTATGATTATATTTTTGTAACATTGGATGTGGAATCGTTATTTACGGTTATTCCCATAGATTATGGCATAGAGGCAATTAGAAGGTTCTTACTGTCTAACACGACTAAGCAATCTCGTGAAGTGGAAAATATATGCTTTCTTCTTCATTTGGTATTAACTAATAATATTTTTATTTTTGATGGTACTCCATATAAACAATTAACTGGAGTAGCCATGGGTACTTCCGTGGCAAATACTTTTCTTAATCTAGTACTTTTCCATTGGGAGAAGGAATTTATTTTAAGTAATAAAAATGCACTGAATGTACATGTAAAAAGTTATGCAAGATTCGTAGATGATTGTTTCTTCGTATGGGATGGCACGATAGAAGAACTTCATTCTTTCACGACATACATTAATAACACTACAAATTTTTTTAAATTTAAAATGTGCTTCTCACCAGATGAAATGATATTTTTGGATGTAAAGTTATATAAAAAGAACAACATGATACAAACCATGGTACATAAGAAAGATGTGCATACAATAAGATACTTGGATAGTACTAGTATGCATCCTTCACATGTATTTAAAAGTATAATGAAATCACAGTTTATAAGAATAAGTAGATTAACAACAGATGAACAAATATACATTAATGAAATAACAAATATGAAAACAGAGTTTTTGAGAAGTGGATATGCTGAAAGTATTATTGATAAAACTATTAAAATAACAACGGAGGGCAGAAAAACTGATTATAAACCCATTTTCATAGATGACGAGATAGATGTTAATTATAGTTTACCGATAGTTAATAAAAAGAAAGAAAATACTCTGAGATACATTACCACATACTCTGGCCACTCTAACCAAATATGTGTAATAATCTAGAAAAATTGGCCAATTTTAATGGCAATGCCTGAATTCAGCTCAATAGTGGGCCCCAAACCCAGCTTTTCCTATAGGAATAGTCAAAGCTTAAAGAATATGTTGTGCTATAAAGATTTTGTGGAACAACATAATACCATACATAGTAAGATAGGGACTTATAAATGTTACAATTGTAGCTGTTGCAATGACATTTTAGATACAGATAGTACCTTTAAACATCCTGTCACACATAAAAAATTTCAATTTTACTGTAGTGCTAATTGTAATACTATGAAATTAGTCTACCTCGCCACCTGCATGCAATGCCAGGCTTTTTATGTAGGAAAGACTATACGTAGGCTCAAAGACCGTATAATCGAACATAAATCAGAGATAAATAGACAAATACAGACAAATGCTTTATTTAAGCATATATATGAATTCAGCAACCATATTTTTAAGTTTAGATGTATAGATGTAGTGCAAGTGGGTGTGAGGGGGGGTGATATTAACAACTTTTTAGATATGAGAGAGCTAGAATGGATAATAAGATTACAAGCTGACACTTTACCTGGTTTGAATGGTACTTCTACTATTAAACCAGTATTAGTGAAGCGCCAAATGAGTAATTTATAATACATAATTAATTTTGTAGTATAACAATCTTAAGTATATTACTATGATGGTTTTTAGAATAAAGGGACTCACACATATTTCCCTACAGAATTTGATGTATTTGTTTCCTTTTTCCTTTTAGTATGTTTTATTGGCTGGTTTGATCATGTGATTTTAACTGTTTCCTCTATTTAAATGGATTGAAATGTATAATGTTATATGCTGATGAAGGGTTGAGAGCCCGAAAGCTTCATTAAAGCCTGTGTTTCTGTAACTACTGTGTTTCTGCTGAGATTTTGTTCTATCTACGTGTTCAGTTCGATTAACAGAATTATAATCTAGCAGCTCTGCATTTAAGTTCACTGGAGATTGAAATGGCTTTATTAAGACCAGGATATGTGGTTGCATCCAAGTGAAGTTGTCGAAACATTTCCTGGTGTAAGAGCTGATTCTGGCAATCTCCTGTGTAAAGTGCTGAGTCTATCTTGCTAAAACCTGCCACAAATGGAAGCACGTCTTGGTAAGGTGCTTTTATTGTTTATCTTAGAAATGCTATATTTATGTTGGTAAATGCATCTAAGTGCATTATGCTAAACCACATTCTCAGAAAAACAAGTAAATCTTCCAGGGTTCATCCATTTTTGCATATTCTCTATTCATACATCTCCCAAATACGTATCAATAAAAGACCACTGGTGGCAATGACCACACTTAGATGTTAAGTAAGAGTGTCTCTTGAATGATTTCAAAGGTTTTTCTAAGATGTTCTTAATACAAGGTCTATTTTTGAAAGTAAAGGTGAGGGGTGGTTGAAATACATTTTTAAATCCTCGTTGCACTGCAAACTAGATCAGTTCTTGCACAAAATTTGATGTATGTCGTAGACATCAAGGAAATAGTGCAGGATCATATTTGTAAAATAATGGAAGTTGTGACTAACCTTCACTCCATCTTGATCCAGTACATAGTTCTGTAAACCTTTTTTAATAATGGGGCCATATTTACTGTTTCTTTCTTGTAAAACCTGATCATAAAAGTTGTCAGTGAGCAACAGCAAATAGCCCTGGTCAAGGAACATGGACTTGAGTTTGTCGAATTTGTCACTGCATATTTTATCATCTGAAGTGAGTTGAGATGTCCTTATGAACTGACTCTTTACCACCCTTTTCTTCTGATGTAAAGGGAGGCAACTTGTAAAGTGTAAAAAGGTATTACAAAATGTGGGCTTTCTACAAACAGATGTATCTAATAGTCCACTAGCCCATCTCTTAATTTCAATATCAATTAAGCTGATGTAGTCAACACTTACTTTATTAGTGAACTTTAGAAGCTCGAAGTCAGTTCTAATTGACCAATGAATTTAAAAAAAATGTTCTTCGTTACATGACCATACAAAAAATATAATATCCATATTACAACAAGAGCCAGAACAGTAGGCAAACAGTTCAAGTTTGAGCACAGCTTCAGTTTCTCTTCTGAATAAAACTGCACTGGCAAACTTTATAGAAGTAGTGACTATAGTAAGAGAGAGAAAAAACAACTGGAACTGGGATCTTTAGAAAAGGGAAGGAGCAAACTACATTGGAAAATGGGAATTTTGGGAACAATATATGCAGAGAAGGAACAAGGTTTAAAAGAAGGCAGGATTTGAATGAGCTTTATAATGCTGATAATGGCTGGTTAGATTATAAGTGATGTATAATGTTTGCAACTACAGTTGTTTCAATGGTGTCTGAGATGCATAATGTTTGCAACTAAAATGATGTCAGTGTTTTTTTTTTCTTTTCTATAATGGCAAGAATTGCCTATGTTATATATGATCATTTAATAAAGATGATTTTTTGTTAAAAAAAACTGCACTGGCAAAAATGGAGCACATGGAGTAGAGGGGGGTCCGAATGGAGAGATGAATGATAAATCAGCAAATAAAGGAGAGTAGCATTTCTAGAAGTGAATTCATCCTCTAGTCTTGGTGTGTACCTTCATGAGATGGACACTATTTTTCACAACGTAACAGGTCCAAGCATGCAAAATCTAAAGGTAATGCTACTCAATGCTAGAAGTCTAAACCTCAAACTGCACTCTCTCGAGGCACTCCTAAAAATGGAGAACATTGATATCTGTGCAGTAACTGAAACCTGGTTCAAGGCTCCAGAGAGCACCCCTGCAATACCAGGCTACAACTCTTACCACACTTTTTGGCCACCAAACCAGGACCGAAACACAAAAGGTGGAGGAGTGTCCATATTCACCAAGGATATTCACACCACCAGGCTAGTTGCCCAACACAATGCGTCTGAAATTCTCCAGCTACAACTAACACTAGGTGAAACTGCAATCCAAACTGTAGCTTGCTACAGATCCCCCACCATGCCCCAAGATTCTCACTACACCTTTCTAAACATACTGGAAAATATCAAGATACAACCAAACACCCTAATACAGGGTGATTTCAACTACCCTGTCGTTAACTGGGAAAACTACTTGTGTACCAACACCTTTGCCCAATGGTTCTTGGCATTCATAAATTCCAATGCCCTGGATCAACTAATTCATAGTCCCACCAGGGGCTTCAATATCCTAGATCTGGTCATTACCAACATGGGAAATCCATGCTCCATTCCTATGGTCACCCCCTTGTTGATCAGGTCTGACCATAAGCTAATCACCCTTGACATCCACATCCCTCCCCCACCCTCCAGTAAGGAAACCTCCGTAAAAAACTTCTCCAAAGCCAACTTCATGCTACTCAAGTCAGAAGTGACAAACTTCATGACACCCATGCAGATGGGAACTAAAAGTTCGACTGCTGAATCCTACACTAAGGCACTGTACGAGCACATCCACTCCTGCATGAATCATGCCATCCAAAATAGAAACAAGATGCTCCCCTCCAAAAAAAGGAAGCCAATCTGGTGGTCCCCTGCCATAAACAAACTTTACAACAAAAGGAAGAAACTGTTGAAGAAAAGAGGAAAATCCCAGGATGCAAAAAAACTCCTTTACCAGCCTCAGTAAGAAGCTGAGATCCCTCATAAAATCCTCCAAAGCTAGTTACAAAAATAAAATTGCCAAAGATTCCAAAGACAACCACAAGGCATTTTATAGCTATGTCAAGAATCTAAATGGCAATGCTCAGATCTGCTCTGAGCTACAACAGAATGGCATTAAATATATTGATCCCAAGGATATTGCCAATATCCTGGCAGATCGATTCAGTGCCAACTTCACCCCCCTCTCTAAGCCCCTAAAAGGCCTATCTCAATACCAAAATATTGCCAAATTCTGGTAATAACGGTCACACAGGTAAAAACCACACTCTCCTAAGCTAAGAATACAGCATCCATGGGACCAGATGACATTCCAGGCTGTGTACTACATGAACTACAAAATGAACTGGCACCTCATCTAAGTGTCATGTTTAATCATAGCCTCTCCTCAGACTTCGTGCCCACTGAGTGGTGCACAGCTGCAGTTATCCCACTTCACAAAGGGGGATCCACTTTGGATCCTGGGAACTACCGCCCCATCAGTCTGATGAGCCTGATCTGCAAGGCCATGGCACATATTGTCATGGAACTTATAAGCAAAGACATTGGCAACCTTCAAACATTGGACCCCACCCAGTTTGGTTTCATGAAGGGCCGATCTTGTCTCCTGAACCTGATTGACTTCTTCGAATCAGTCTCCAGAGCTGTTGACGAGGGTAAGGCAGTCCACACAGCCTATCTGGACCTCATCAAGGCCTTCAACACCATCACCCATCTGGAATCATAGATCAACTTACTAAGCTGGGCATTAATCCCTACATCACTCAATGGGCTGCCAATTGGCTTACTGACAGAATCCACACTGTAAAAGTAGCCGACTCCAAATCCAGCTCCAGGCAAGTGACAAGTGGAGTACCTCAGGGTTCAGTCCAGGGACCGCTCTTGTTTGGCATCTACTTCTCTGAAGTACAGGCCAACACTAAGGGACTCTAGCTAACAAAGTTCACAGATGACTGCAAACTGGGAGCCATTGTTGAATCCCCAGATGATGTGGATATTCTGCAAAAGGGCCTTACGGAAACAGATGCTTGGTGCCAGAGTCATGGGCTCAAGCTCAATGCCAAGAAATGTATAGTTATCCCCTTTGGGAAAAAAAACATGTACTCATGAATTACCAGATAGGTGGCAGTACATTAAACACCGAAAGTGTGATAAGAGACTTAGGGACTCAGGTGGACAGTGGTCTCACCTTTGATAACGACATCACCACAACAGTCAGGAAATCCTTCTATGTTGCACACCTCATCACTAAGGGCTTTTCATCCAGGAA
The DNA here is from genome assembly GCF_019279795.1 of Protopterus annectens. Classification (NCBI taxonomy): domain Eukaryota; kingdom Metazoa; phylum Chordata; order Ceratodontiformes; family Protopteridae; genus Protopterus; species Protopterus annectens. The sequence goes on along the minus strand of NC_056742.1, from coordinate 132,559,478 downwards.
AAAAGGAGATCATTGTCCCACTGTACTCATCCCTCATTAGACCCATTATAAAATACAATGCCCCGTTTGGTATGAACCTCTCAAGACATCTGCAACAACTAGAAAGGCTGCAGAAATACCTCACTAAAAGAATCACAGGCCTAAAGCAGATGCCCTATGCTGACCGTCTAAATAAACTCCAGCTATACTCTATCGCATATCAACTACTCAGAGGTGATCTCTGCTTAACATACAAGGCCATGTCAAACCCAGAGCTGTTGGACATGCTACACTTAAAGAAATCCCAATCCCTCAGAGCCACATGCTCCAGGGATCTAAACCTTGTCATCACAATGAGCAAAACATGCTGGAGGGATAGGTTTCTGACCCAGAGACTCCCCAGTCTCTGGAATAGACTGCCCATACTTGTCAAGCAGAGCACCTCATTGGGCCTCTTCAAAAGGAACCTTGATGATTGGATGGGAGTCAGAAAATTCACCCTAGGGATCACGTCAGTCACCCTGCTAGACAGGGGTTCAAGGAAGTAAATATTGTGGGAAGAAATGGCCAGGAAATTGTTATGGCTAGGCTTGTATAGCCCTAGGGCTGCTAGCCTAGTACCAGCCTATGAACCTATGAACCTATGTACAAAATCTCACCAAGACAACATGATATATAGCTTATATTTTATATAGCATATATCATGGACAGAAGTAGGTTAAAAATAGATTGCTGGGTGCACAAGACCTAGGATTAAAAAAATGTCCAATCCTGGTAGGTGCACTGGTGCCAGAAGAAGAAAAAAATGACAGTGTAGAATTCTCAAGATACGGAAGCATCCCTAAAGTGGGGATAGGCCAGCCTTAGGGGAGGATGGCTCACCTGTTGTAGAAGGAAGTAGCAGTCTACAAAAACTGATATGCCAAAAAAGAGCCATAAAAATGATAAAGTGGATTATTGAGGATAAAAAAGAAATTATGTATTGCTACTATTATGCAAAAAGCCCAAACTTTCCAGACAGAAGATATACAAAATGATTAAGAGAGAAATTAGAAGGAAGAAAAATGCATGCAAATGAAAAACTTTCAGAAGCTTCAAATAACAGATTCATGAAAAAGATTATACAGACCTAAAAACCTTGGGCCGTTTGAATAAAGAAGTGACTAAGGAAGTGTGAAAATATAAAGAACAAATCTAGAGATCTTTGAAAGGTATAAAAAAGAAATATGGATGTGTAAAAGAAATAAATATCTGATATGGTGCAATATTTATGTAAAAGAGTAAGTCAAATTAATCAATACAAAAAAGCAGCCTCAAAGATATTCAAAGAGAAATACTGGCAAATGCATCCACATATGGAAATTTCACAATGCAAAATATAAGATCACAAAGTGGGAATGTAGAACAGAAGATTAGTAAAGTAGAAGTTAAAAAATAGAAGTTGAAGTTATGGAATACATGTGAAGTGAAGGATTTAGTGTAGAAAGTCTATCACAGGTTATACCACAGCATGATGAAACAAGTCACCCAAGTAAGGAGAAACAGGAGGAGCAGGAGACATCTGAATAAAAAATACAGATGTGGGAAAGAAAAAGAGATTTAATATGGTGCAGCATTTATTCAAAGGGGAAAAGAAAACTAATCAATACAAAAAGAGCAGCACCAAATATATTTGAAGAGAAATACAGGCAAAGGTATCTGGATATGGAAAGTTTTACAATACGAAAAAATAAGAAAACAAAGAGGAAAAGTAGAAAAGAGGATTTTAAATGGAGATGTTAAAGAAAGAGAAACTGAGATTATGGATTACCCGCAAAGTGAAGGATTTTGTATTGAAAATTTAACTCTGATAACATTACAGCAGGACAGAGCAATGGTTCTCCAAATTAAGTAGAATCTAGTGGAGCGGGAAACACCTGATCAGTTGCCATATGAAGATATTTTATAGTCTTTCATAGGAAGCCAGCAGAAAAGTTCAATTGGTGTTGCACAGCAAGAGAAGGAAAAGGAAACTGTGACAACTCTGGTGCAGTCAATGTTGTGGAGTAATAGGCCAGTGAGTTCCTATATGATAACACAGAATGAAACTGAAGAGAATGTGGCATAGGAAGATGCTCTGCAACTTTCTGAAGAATTCCCACAGGAAATGGAGAACAAAGAATGTGCCCTTGGTTTAAAAGAAAATGATCTAAGAGAAGAGTTGCTTGATTTAATAAAGATGGGCAGACATATTAAGAAAGTCATTAAAACCCAAAAAGTTAGAAGATTAATAAAACAAATGAATGTAGTAATTAAGACTAGTGCTGTTCCTCTGTTCTTCTTTCAGCTTTTCCTGGTTAGGGGTCACCACAGCGAAACTCTGGTCCACTAATGATTGGCAGTAGATTTTTTATGGGTGCCGAGGTGCCAGCTCGATGCCCAACCTTCAATGAAGGCACGCCCATTCTACGCATGTCTTTCAAACGCCACTTGACCACGGGGAGGACATGCAGACTCCACACAGAAGGCGTTCCAGCCGAGAATCGAATGGGAGAACCTCTTGCTGTGAGGCAACACCTGTAATTGAGATATATTTATGTGCAGCTATGGTAATAACAGATAAAGTCTTACTACAAAAACACACAAAATAAAGGAAAGGAAGGGGAGAAATCAAATGCCATCAAGGATGTACTGAATAGAGAAAACATTAAAGCAATTAATACAAGAAATGTCACTCTTAGAAAAGTATAGAAGAGGGAACAGATCAAAAAAATACTCAGAAATGTAGCTATGATAAATGCAATGCACAATATCAGAACTGATCAGGATCTGTCTTCCACTATCGCAAATAATAAAGTAAAACTATCAACACAGGCAGAAAAACTTAGAAGATATGCCCCAGGATTTACTAATCTTCTGTGTAAGACTAGATTAGTCTTACACGGAAGTGCCAGTCTAAGAGTAAGATGGCAGTGCACCATGCATATTAATGAGGGCACGCTGTCTCAACTCTAAAGCTTACACGGAGCATGGACAAGTGTAGGGGGCATGTCGGACTGCCGAGCAGTCCAAAAATCCATGCCCCTGCAATGAAGAAACACCGCAATTTCAAGTTACATGAGGGAGTCCACTCACATGTGCACAATGTAACACTACACTCCCCCATATGTTAAACAACTGACAAAATTAAAAATAGAAAGATTTTTTAAATTTTTTTTATTTCATCTGATATAGCTGCCCGTATTTGCGTGTGTTTGCCCGGGGTTGCCCATTGCTCAGCTACAGTTAGCAGCTTAGACACCAGAAGAGGATAATAAGAAAAATATATGCAAATTAAGCAAAATAGCAATAGCGTAGTGGTTAGAGCCTTCGCACAAAGAGGAGGCATTCCCGGTTCGAGTCCCACTATTGCACATTCCATTTTCTGTTGGAAATCTGTATACAAAAAATATTTCCTGACATTTTTTATGTATAAGTTTTGTAAAAAGCATTGAAAAGTTAAATGCAGTAGTGAATGAATTATATATATATATGAAGGTGAAATGGTTAGGCATTCTGAGGCATGAGTACCCTATTTTAAGCAATATAAAGTACTGCTAAGCACATTTTACCAGTATTGAGCATATTTAAATCCAATTGCGCGTAGCTGTGCACCGCGTTAACCAGTGCAATGTCTTTGCATGTAGCTGCGCACCATGCTAACCAGCGAAATCACAATGTATTTGCGCGTAGCTGAGCACCGCGCTAACCAGCGCAATGTTGGGCAACGTCAAGCAATGTCGAGCAACGTTGGGCAAAGTCGGGCAAAGTTGAGCAAAGTCGGTTAAACACGGCCACACCTCCTTTACTGTACCTTAACCTGTCAGGTCTGCCCAGTAGGAAAATAAAAAGCAGTGACAGGGCTCGAACTCAAGATACTGTGCACTATAGTCACAGTACTTAACCACTAAGCCATGACAGCATTTCATAAACATGCACTTTCAACAGACATACATCTATCAAAGGAATTTTAAACATTGCCAACATCAGCTAAGCAGGCATGCCTACAGCTGAGTTTTTCCAAAACTGGCCAATCACAAATAAGTGTGGGAAATGAGGCATATTTAAGCTCCACAGGCAGGAATACTTGCTATAACTGGTTGTAGCTTCCTTCTGCAGTCAGCATGGCCGGTGTTGGAGAAGGCACTCGATTTAGAATGCAACGCTGGGGAATTGAGGAGTCCAAAGTAATGGTTTGGCTCCTTGTCCACAATCATGAGGAAAGACTCCTGCGGGGCCAGTACCAGGGTACCCAATGTAAAACAGAGGCCTGGAACAGTCTTGCCCATGATCTCACCAGTGCCACTGGTGTTCCTCGGTCTGGTGAGCAGGTCAGGCACCATTATTCTGACCTGAACCGACGTAGGGAGGATCAACTGGACCAGTGGATCCAGGAATCCTGTGCGATGCCTAATGCCCCAGTACTGAGTAAGTAGCCATTGTATTAAGTAGTTAAGAATTGCTATGCTTGTCTACACTATGGATAGGTATGTCTCAATATCACTGCATTTACTTCACAGCTGCAGGTGTCCGGGCTATGAACCAGCAAGCCCATGAAGATAGGCTGCAAAGGCTGTGTCATCAGGCAGGTTAGTAATTATTCTGCATGTGCTGTTATATAACATAAATGAGAGATCATTCAAAAAGTGTTTTAACCCAATAAATAAAAGTGTAATAATCCTTTAATAAATGTATAATTTCTGGAGTGCGTCTGTGTCATTTTCTTTGATATGGTGCTGTACTGTTGCATTCTACAAATAGTAGTGTTGTATTAAGCAGTGTCAACCCACACTTGGGTAGGCCCATATAATGTGGATGAAGGGAGTGCCAGTAGCTTTTATGCATATTTACAGCCCTCAACTGTTGGTTCATGCCCAGCATGTACAGGTTAATCTGGCACATGAGTAGCTTGGTATTGTGTTCCCCAAAAATGTCAGTGTGCTGCCAGAAATGTAGGGAGCTGTTAACATATAACTGATACTGTCACCTGAACATATCTAGATAATTATATGAAAGTAGAGCTGCCAGTGTACCATCTTAGCAGTAGTGTGTATGAGCAACTCTCAAAATATGTTGCAGTAACATCTGCATCTTGGACAGTTTGTATGTAAGATACAGCTCAAGTATATAATGATCTAGCAAAATCCAATTGCACAATGTAAGGACATTGGGTAGTGTAATAAAACATGTAAGGGACATATAACTGCAGTTAATAGGAATGTAGTGAAAACTAGAAGGATATATAAGTTGTTAATTGAGCTATCTTTTTCCACCCAACTGTATGTGCATAAAAAATGCAATTCCACACCTCAATTGGTATGTCTAATCTCAAAACATTTGTTTAACATATGTCCTAGTGGTTTATAAATATTTGCATTTATTTGTATGCATATGCCCTGTTAAAATACCACAATATTGGTGGCCTGTTGCCATCAATTCAACATGCATGCTGTTGTAATGTTCCCTATTGTTCTATATATGCATGTGTTATGCTTACTTTTCAACTGTTGAAAATATGGTGTGTTGGGTTAATGGGAATGCTTCTGCATGCTGTTATAACTAATTGGGAATGCTGTTGACTGCTACTAAGCCATATCTTTATTAAACTCTCCAAAGCATAGTTCGTATGAGAAGGCAGGTCCAAGCGGACCCACCTGTCCCACCTCAGCTGGCCATGGCACCTGGCACCAGCCGATCTGGTGCCCAGCCTGGGACCTCCTCCTCCATTGGCCCTGTGCCACCTTTGGGTGGAAGCACTGCATGGGATGGGGCTCAGCCCCCCGTGCAAGCATGGGTGGAGGAGGGCCACCTATTACCCTTCAAACGGTCCAGGCTGTGGTACATAGAGAGATGAACGTTCTGTTGCAAAACCTCTACGCCAGCTTGAGGCCCGAGTGGCGCAACTCCTGGGTCAGCCTGCCCCTCCTACACAGCCCCCAGCACAGCCACCCTCTGGGCCGTGAAGGTGCAGTGGCGACTGCCCATGGGTGGGGACCTCAGTCCCACTGTTTCCATCTGGGGGCTCATGGGCTTGCGATTTCCAAACATCCCTCCCCATCAAATGTGTTCACCCACCACATGTCATATACTACCCCTGTATGCATCTTGTTTGTCTTGTCTGTTTACCTCCCCAACCTACCTCCCCAAATATACCTACTTCCCCTACCCCACATTCCACTCTCACCTGAAAAAAAAGGGCAATCTTCTCCCCAAAAAAAAAAATTACGCCCCATACATAGCTGCCCATTTTGCACACATGTCCACTGGACACATGAAATGTTATTTAATTGGCATTACAACATACTTTGTTGTCCTCACCCCTCTCTCAGGGGTTGAAGGTTTCATATCTACCTCCAAATTTATTGCATATGCACAGCTGTTGCTGTTGAAGAAATTGGCAGCTATGGACCTTCCCTACACCCGTCCTGCACATCCCAAGCTATTTTCCATACTATCTTTCCCTCTTTGTGCCCCTTTTCATCACTTTCCTATCTCCCCATTTTTCTTTTTTTTCAAAGAAATGCGCGTGGGGGTTAGCGGGAGTAAGGACTATTAAGCAGTAGTTACTGGGTTTGCACAGGTTTGTGCACTGCTGAGCATTGCTTAGCTAAGCGCAAACAAGCACAAAACCGCTCAAACCCGCTTACAACTGCTTAAAAATGCCTTAGTCACTCTGTATGTGAGGGCCCTTGTTCTGCTTAGGAGCAAAATAAAACACCTCTGTAAGTCTCAAACCCTGGACCTTGCACACACTGCACAACATGAAGTACCACTAAGCCACGGTAGATATACATCAAGTGGGTGCTTAAATAAATATATCATACATCAGAATGAGTGAATGTAAAGGAAAAAATAAGAATACCATACCACACAATTTGTTCTGTGGATGTTGACCAACAGTTGTTGTGGGATTACATTACATGACTGTGATAAGAGAAGCAGCTATTCTAGAAGGAAATAATGTTACACCATCACTTTAAAACCCCACACAGTATCACAGCAAGACAAACACTGGCATATCTGTTTAGGGCAGAGGCCATACCTCCCAACTGTCCCTAATTTTCAGGGATGTCCCTGATTTTGAAACAAATTTTAGCTCTGTCCCTCTGAATCCCTCCAAAAACTACTGACTTTGGCCAGAAAGGTGGTGAATTACACTTAACGAATAATGACAATAATTAAGAATTAGACACTTCTTTTACTTCAGAAAAGGTGTATTAATTCATATGCTCTAATTCTCTCAATGTCACAACTTAATGGCACTAATATTTTAAAGGTGTCCCTGATTGTCCCTGACTTTTTCTTGACTTTTCCCTGAGTCTGTTCAAATATGTACCTGAGTGGTTGAGAGGTCTAGCATAGGCAGAAACACAGAGGCATATCAGCCTTTCTGCTGTTACACACTGTGCAAATAGCTTTGGAAAGAGTTTTGGAAGCATACCCTTATGTAGGAATACAACACTGAAATACAAATGGATGTAGCCATGTACTGGTAGCAACCAACTGTAAGAATGCCATTGCTGTATTGCTGAAAAGACCTGTGTGGTGCACAGACAAAAAAATAACAGGCTATTCTCTGTCTATCATGTGGCTAGGTCCACAGTTGGGAGTTATGCAGACAGACTACTTGCCTTGATAAACTAACATGTACACAGCAACCCTGTAAATCCAGCAAGATAAAATCCACACAATAGTACTTACGCTCTCTGTACTTCTGCAACCCTACCCAAATGTAGAATATACCTGTGTGTGCAGGGTCTACCAAGGATGTAGGTAAGCATACTCACAGTACTGAAATGTGTCCAGTTTTTCTGAGCAGCTTGTGCTAATGTCAACACTAAAAAAGCACAAACTGTTTAGAACTGAGTAAATTAATATTCACAGTATAGCAGTTCACAAACAATTCTTGTGCCAAAGGAATACATCTCAATAACTAGCTTTGTATGGCAGTTAATTGTAAAATAAAATACATCTTTCCATGTATCTTGGGGTAGTATTTTGAGGGGTGAGTACATTTCTACACTGACAAGTGGGTACTGGAAGCAGCAACATTAGGTCTGAGTACAAAATCTAAATCTTTGGCTACACCCCTGGCTTCTGATATTAGAACTATACCAACCTTCTGTCTTAAACAATGATGTCCACAGCAAACAAGGATGATCTCCATCTTGGAAAGCTGAAAGGGCCATGCCTACATGAGTCAGCAATTTATAGTACTGGGTTGCTATGACAGTGATTACTGCAATTACTACACAGCAGGCTGCATGCAATTAGCAAATGGTGGACACTAACTGGTGCAGAGGCCATCAGATGCTCATGTGCAAATTCTTACAAAAGCAGGCTGCAATCTTTGCCAACAAACTCAATCACTCTATTGCAGAGACTGACAGAGAGAGAGAGAGAGAGAGAGACAGAGAGAGAGAGAGACAGAGAAAAGGAAAAATAAATATTACCAAATCATACAAAGGAAAGGTATGTGACACATATGTATTTACTGGCATGTAGTAGATGTTATTGAAGAATAGTCTACATAATGTGAACCATTCATATGTGGCAGCAGTACTTCTTTATGCACAGATGTTCTGCTTAACTACTGCTATGGACAATACTGTGTATAGCTGTGGGCAGTGGGACATACCTGTGAAATGTGTAGCTCAGTATTAAATGTCAAAGATTTGATCCATGTTATCTGTGTTCTGTACAGTAGTGTGGCCAATGGCTGTTGGGGGGATTAGCGCTGACATTATATAAACATGGGTGTGATAGAACAACACATGCATGATAGTCATATTAAAGTGTAGCTTAGCACTGGCAACTGCTGTAGCAGTCTAGTATGCTTATCTAGCATCTGTTGCCATATATACCCCACCTAATGTTAGTGTGGGTTCATATGTGACACCTGTTTGTGTTGCAGCAAGGCCCAACAGTTCAGCTGTGAGGTCCATGGACTTGCAGTGTGGACCTTGTGTGTGTATGCCACACACATATGAAGAAATATATATGTGTCATATATATTCACATCTGTATATGTGCATAGAGCAGAGGACATATTGCAACTGTTTGTGAAGGGGGAGATATATATATATGTTGTTGAAGGTTAGTATGCACATATTTGTATGTAAATTTTAGTGTGTGACAAACAAGACAGCATACAGTGCTGGTATATGCTGGTATAGCAATCTCTCATTTGACAACCACGTGGCCAAAGTGGTTAGAAAAACATTTTATATAGCCCACCTAATCATGAAGGGATTCACATCTAGATCAGGGGAGGTCATCGTACCTCTTTACTCATCCCTCATCAGGCCCATAATTGAGTACAATGCCCCTTTTGGGATGTACCTTACCAGACACCTGCAGCAACTGGAAAAACCCCAAAAGTACCTCACCAAGAGGATCAAAGGGCTCAAACAGATGCCATATGCTGCCCGGTTAAAGAAACTCCAGCTCTACTCAGTGGCATACCGCCTGCACAGAGGCGATCTGTGCCTGACGTATAAAGCCATGTCCAACCCGGAATTAATGGACATGCTGCACCTCAGAAAATCCAAATCCCATCAAGCTACGCTCGAGAGACTTGAACCTCAGCACTGAAATAAATAGGACATGCTGGAGGGACAGATTCATAACCCAGAGGCTCCCTTCACTCTGGAATAAAATCCCAGTCCAGGTTAGGCAGAGTCCCACATTGACTCTCTTCAAGAGGAATCTTGATGAGTGGATGGGAGATCGTAGGTTTACCCCGGCTATCACTTCTGTGTCACTGTTAGACAGAGGCACAGTATACTAACCTCAAAAAAAGGCATAGTAAAATTAATTTAAAATGGGTGGCGAAAGCCAAACACACTCTGGCTAGGCTTATAAATGCCCTAGGGCAGATAGCCTAGTATGAACCTATGAACCTATGACATGTGGTGGTTAAACACTGTGGGTGGTTTGTTTAGTTTGCAATGTTGAAGCTAGTAAGGCCTGCTAAAGCTACTCGGGCTGTGAACACCTTCAATGCATTTATCCCAAGACTGTGCGATTTTATTACATACTGTACACCTTACATCCTTTGTATAATTGATATTCTCACTATGAAAGGTGAAATGTATATGTGCCTATATATATATATATGTATATGTAGACCAATGGATGTGTATATATATATATATATATATATATATATATATATATATATATAGTTATATATACTCATACAAACCTACATTTGTTGCAATAGATTCTCTATACTGTTGACTGACTGTGATGGTCAATATGTTTGTGAATATGTCAAAGATATGTATCTGTGGGATAGCTTAGTGGGAAATTGTTTATGTCATGGTATTATGGGTCCTCGCTTTTATCCTAGCAAAAGCTGTATATTCTGTTGCTAGGCAGAACAAGTGCAATTGCATACAGTGTGATTAAGTCCCTTGGTTTTAACTAGGGTGTGTCATTGGAGGCTAAAGCACTACATCTATGATTATTGATTGGTACCGATGTTGAATGCAAATCCTGTGTGTACTGTAGTACTACTTGAAGCTCTGGGCTGTACAGCAAAGTATGGTGTATGCCCACATTGCTTGCATCCACTGTTTTGTGAGGTCCCTGTATTCATCACAGATTACATTTCTCAAGATTAGGGATGTGTAAGTACTGACACACAGTACTGTATAGTACACACTGATAGCTTATTTGGGTTGTCATACCTTTGTGTCCTGTAATTATGTCTGATGTATGTGTGGGTATGTCTGTAACATGTTCTTTGACATATGTGTGGTAAAACATATAACTGCATATTTAGCAACTTTCATAGTGTACTACAGCAGTATGCGCCCTATATTCCCAATTGTGCACATATTTCTGGCCATGGGTTTGCCATTAACAAGTTGTGTGGTATAACAGTAATACATTTACTGGACCTTACACTGATTGTGATGGATGATATATTTCTTTACACATCAGCTTGATGTATATCTGCTGTGGCTAGGTGGTGCATCGTGTTGCATACAGTGTGCCAGGTACTCTTGTATAGTCTTATATAGTGATTTTATTTTGTTGCTGTGCAGAACATGGTTCATTAGATAGAGAGCGAGCAAGGCACTTTCAAGCAGTTGTGGGGTGAGCAGTGATAAGTGGCAGTTACAGTGTTTCACTCTCTGTTAGCTTATAGGTTGCTATTTATGGCAGTTCAGTGATATCTGCACTGTATAATGTTAAATGTGCCATATGACTTGCTCAGACATATTTTTGTATTTATGTCTTCCAGGGATCATGGCCCATCGCAGGAACCCCAGTTACAGTAGTGCTGAAGATTATATCATTACTAGCAGTATGATTCAGCACTACCGTCTCATGTTCTCACAAACCAGCCAGGACCAGCAGGAGTGTACTGCAATGTGGCAAGATGTTTTCTGCAGGGTCAATGAGGTAGGCCTGCATAACCGGACATATGAGCAGGTACGCCACCACTGCAGTGATCTTCTCAGACATGTCCGTCAGCGTGCTGCTGATGTGCGTAGACAACAGCTTGCAACAGGAGGTGGTGTTAATATACATCCCCCCTCACCAGAGTGGAGGAGCTGCTCTTGAGCCTGGTGGCACCTGCCCAACAACAACAGCAGCAGACATACACCATGATGGAGGTTGGAGCCACCAAGCTTGCACACATGGAGCATGCAGGTAACATGGCATATCTGTAGACTACTGTTATCTGTATTGGTAGATCATTCATATGTGAGATGTGGAGTGTGTCGTTCAAAGATATGGAGCCTGTTGTTGTGCAATACTGATCATTTGGAACATAATCTGTAGCCCTGTGAATGTAAACTGTTGTACTGTAAGATTGCAAACACACAGTAGCAATGCCACATTTGTTGCCTCTGACAAACTCTCTCATCTCTATGTAGGTCCCTCTGGGGTGACATCAAGGCAGCAGACAGATGCTGGTGAGTGTGTTTTACATTTATTGTAAATAAAAAGTGCATGTCATAGTTTAGGTGTAGGCCATGTACACATGTAACACACCTACCCATAATGCATGCTGTGCATGTTTGGTGTAAGAGAATGCACATCTCACTAATGTGATTAGCTGCCTCAAACACATGCAATACCCAGACCATCTCAAACAAATTTGGCTAGACTGTAGTGACCATTGGATAGGCACAGTTGATACTCAACATGCACATAACATACACATCTATGTCATACACAGAGCATTTAACATGCTACACATAAAGGATTCCCAAACCCTCTGTAAAGACACACTCCAGTATCCAAAATCTCATCCACACATTACACATAATATACCTGAGGGGTAGAATCCTATCATGGGACATTTAAACACTCTGCAACACACTACACATTCATGTCAGGGAATGCTCCTTATTGTCCTCCTTACAAACTCATGTAACAACTGGTTGTGAAATGGTGAATTAAGCCAAGGTAGTACAGTTCTGGCACAGCATGATTAGTGCTGGTTTGGGAAACATTTGTAGCGTTGAGTGACCACCTGATGCTTCATGATGATGGCCTATGGTACTATACCCCATCCAGTTATTGTAACCATAGTACTACACATAGCTTTCATTGCTATACACCTTAATGTTGCGTGTGTGCACACATATGCACCTCTAAACTGTATGCATACCAATCACCATTTGCACAACTGACACATATATGTCTTGTGATGCTATTGAGTGGCTAGGTCATATGACACACATTGGGTATGTGTAGTGTTTAAATATGCAGCTGTGTTTTAGCATGCCATGTCATGGATGAGACTGGCATGTCCACAATATGATCTACACTCACCATAAGTACCGTACATTGGGTATGTGGCCAAATGGTATTCCATCAATTATCCATGCACCACTGATGATGTTGTGTGAACACTCATCATGTATGTGCTAAAAATGTGTTCACAATTATTTGCTAAAGACACAGAGGCTGTAATCAGCATTGGATACCTATCTGACACACAGATACACATCCAGCAATGGTATGTACACCTGTGAGTTATGGTGCACAGTACATTACAGGGTTATGAATACCTACACAGCAATGTTGTGTCCATGTATGAATTGTGGTCCAGGGGGAGGGCCATCACCTAATAACAAAACACATGCATCAAAGCCATGTATACTGTTAGTAACAAGGACTGACTACACTTGCACTGCATGCTGTTGAGCAACACATGTCCTGCATACTGACATGTGTTATATAGGTTCATAAGTTCATAAGTTCATACTAGACTATCTGCCCTAGGGCATTTATAAGCCTAGCCAGATTGTGTTTGGCTTTCGCCACCCATTTTAAATGAATTTTGCTATGCCCTTTTTTGAGGTTAGTATACTGTGCCTCTGTCTAACAGTGACACAGAAGTGATACTCGGGGTAAACCTATGATCTCCCATCCACTCATCAAGATGAGTCAATGAGGGACTCTGCCTAACCTGGACTGGGATTCTATTCCAGAGTGAAGGGAGCCTTTGGGTTATGAATCTGTCCCTCCAGCATGTCCTATTTATTTCAGTGCTGAGGTTCAAGTCTCTCGAGTGTGTAGCTCGATGGGATTTGGATTTTCTGAGGTGCACCATGTCCATTAATTCCGGGTTGGACATGGCTTTATACGTCAGGCACAGATCGCCATTGAGCAGGCGATATGCCACTGAGTAGAGCTGGAGTTTCTTTAACCGGGCAGCATATGGCATCTGTTTGAGCCCTTTGATCCTCTTGGTGAGGTACTTTTGGGGACTTTCTAGTTGCTGCAGGTGTCTGGTAAGGTACATCCCAAAAGGGGCATTGTACTCAATTATCGGCCTGATGGAGGATGGCATAATGGTTAAGGTGTTTACCTTATGAACACAAGGTGCAGGATTTGATTCTCACATGGGGTATTTGGCTAGGCTTGAAATGGCCCATAAGGGTAGTTAGCCTAGTACTAACCTATGAGGGATGAGTAAAGAGGCACGATGACATCCCGTGATCTAGATGTGAATCCCTTCATGATTAGGTGGGCTATATAAAATGTTTTTCTAACCACTTTGGCCACGTGGTTGTCAAATGAGAGATTGCTATCAACTTGCATCCCCAGGTCCCTAATTACTTCTTCTGCACTTAATGAATTATCACCTATGTGGTAATTTGTGGGCACTTTGTTTTTGCCAAAGGGGATGACTATACACTATTTGGTGTTTAGCTTGAGGCCATGGCTCTGGCACCAGTTGTCTGTTTCTATGAGGCCCTTTTGTAGGATTCTTGTGTCGGCTGGAGAGTCATTTATGGTGCCTAGTTTGCAGTCATCTGCGAGCTTGGTCAGCCACAGTCCTTCCGTGTTGGCCTGTACCTCCGAGAAATATATACCGAACAAGAGAGGTCCCAGGACTGAGCCTTGTGGGATGCCACTTGTAACTGGTTTGCAGTCTGACATGGCTCCAGCAATTCTAACCATGCGGGTTCTGTCCTTGAGCCAGTTTGCAACCCATCTAGTGATATAGGGTTTATATTTAAGCTGGTGAGCTTATCTATAATGCCTTAGTGGGGTATTGTATCAAAGGCTTTTGCGAGGTCCAGGTAGGCTGTGTGGACCACCTTCCCCTCGTCAATGGCCTTGGTGACTGTTTCAAAGAAGTTGACCAGGTTTAAGAGGCAGGATCTGCCCTTAACAAAGCCGAACTGGGTAGGATCCAGTGTTTGTAGGTCCCCAATATCTTTATTTATGAGGTCCATGATGATCCTTTCCATAGCTTTGCAGACCAAGCTAGTCAGGCTTATGGGGCGATAGTTTCTAGGATCTGTTGAGGCACCACCTTTGTGGAGAGGGACCACTGTTGCTGTACCCCACTCTTTGGGTACATATCCTGTAGTAAGGCTGAGATTGAACAGTAGTTTTATGTTTGGGTTTAGCTCTTCTTGGAGTTCATGTAGAACGCAGCCCGGGATACCGTCTGGTCCCATTGATGCTGTGTTTTTTGCTTTGGAGAGGGTGGCTCTTACCTGAGCATCTGAGATGTCAGGGGAGCAGCACTCTGCTGGGGTAGATATTTGCCTTTTTGGTAGGGAGGGGGGTTTGTGCTGAACCTGTCAGCTAGGATGTTGGCAATGTCTGTGGGTTCGGTGTATTTTTTGTCATTTTGGACTAATTCTGAGCATATCTGGGAATTCCCACCCAGGTTCCTAACATAACTAAAGAAAGCCTTGTGATTATCCTTAGTGTCCTGTGCAATTTTTCTCTCGAAGCTGGCCCGTAGTTTTTTGCTAATACTGATCAGAGATGCCTTCCCTTTTTGGGATTTTGCTCTATCATGTAGTAGTTTTCTCCTTCTATTGTATAGTTTGTTTATGGCTAGGGTCCACCAGACAGTACGCCTGCCTTTGGAGGATTGGGTCTTGGTTTTATTTGGGATTGCATGATCCATGCATTCCTGAAGGTGTTCATAGAATGCGTTTATAAAGGATTCTGCGGTCTGGGCCGTATTTTCCACAGGCCCGGGGGCTTTGAAGGATTCCACCTCATATTTGAGGTGTGTGAAATTTGCTTTAGAGAAGTTTTTCACTGTGGTTTTCTGGGCAGGGCGTGGGGTCGGGATGTGAATATCCAGTGAGACTAGCTTATGGTCTGATCTTAACAGTGAGGGATACACTTCTGGTCTGGAGCATAGATCCCCCATGTTGGTGATGATCAGGTCCAGTATGTTTTCCCCTCTTGTGGGAGTGGTAACAAGCTGTTCCATAGCATTTGAGTTTATAAATTCTAGGAATCTTTGGGCTAGGGTGTTGGAGCTAGAGTAATGCTCCCAGTCTATGTCTGGGTAGTTGAAGTCACCCAATATAATGGTGTTTGAAGAGACCTTCATATTTTCCAGTGTTCTCAGGAAGGCCAAGTGGGGTTCCTGGGTTTGGGAGGGTGGTCTGTAGCAGGCTATAAACTGGAAGGCAGCTTTACCCACTGTTAGTTGCACATGGATAGTCTCTGATGCTTTGTGCTGTGCCACCAACCTGGAGGTGTGGGTATCTTTGACGAATATTGATACTCCCCCTCCTTTTGTGGTTCAGTCCAAGTTTTGGGGCTGAAAAGCATGGTATGAGGTATAACCTGGTAGTGCTGGGGTGCTCTCGGGAGCCTTGAACCCAGGTTTCTGTTACTGCACAGATATCGATGTTCTCCATGCTAAGGAGAGTTTCGAGTGCGTGCATCTTGAGGTTTAGACTTCTGGCATTGAGTAACATATGACTGTTTTGCTTGTGATACTGACCCCACCATCACCTGCTATTGTGTATGCTCTGTGTTTGCTAGTGTTGTGTGTGTCTTCTTTAGGGAGGAGTGTATTTTTGTGTGTGTGCATGTGTGCATGTCTGCATGTGGTCTGAAGTCACGTTCAGGTCTCAAAGTGTGTTTCCTGTTTTCCTCTCACAGGTGCTGAGTTGAGGCTGGTTCAGTACAGCAGGGAACCTGATTTCACTGAGACAGACAGTGATGATGAGGATAGGTGTGTTGAGGCACAGGCAGGTTTGTCAGGGTCTGTTGCTGGGCCACCAATTGACAGTACACAAGTCTCCACCCCATCCATGCACCCAGTCATACTGCGAGTACATCCATCATCACCATTGCCCCTAGCTGAGGGACAGTGTATGGTTGGCACTGGCCAGGACAGTGTGGTATCTATGGCACATGGATCAGGACACAGCAGCCACAGCCAGATGTCTGGAACGGTACCACATAGGCAGATGCCCAGGGGTTCTCTTCAGAGCACTGCTGGTCATCATGTCCCTGGCAGACGTGCCACACCTCTTTCTACCACACGCATGTTCCAGGCTGTCATGGAGGCACAGACACGAATGGAGCAGTGCACCAGACAGGGACTAAGGGCACAGAGGGCTCATAACACCTCTGTAAATGACAGTATCCATGACCTAGCAGGTGCCATACGTAACTACACTGAGGTCATTGATAGACGTTGGGGTGAGACATTGGATGTCCTCCACAATGTCATGTCCATGTGTCAGGACAGTGCGGGATGGTTGAGACGTCGACGTGGATGTATGCCAGCTACATCAGCAGCTGGAGGTCGCCATGGACATCCAGCAAGTCACAGCTGCTCCCATAGTGTCAGTACCAGCCCCAGCAATATTGGGGGGAGCTGTCCATACACCGTCCTAGCAGACCATGTGCACATGGCTCTGGCCATTCCCAGCAGGGACCTGGATCCAGTGGACATATGTCAACCTCTTCGGATAGTACCCAATCTGCATTAGTACCTGATACTGTCTGTAGCACCCCTGCCAGGCACAGGTTCCATATCTGTGGTGAGAGATGGTGATCTGTAAAGCCTGCCAGGTACAGTCTGTAGCTGTCTCACAAATCCCCGTATATGGCAGCCACATGGTGGAACTTCGTGCATGCAGACACACACACATAAACCAGAAACCTAGGGCAAACACATACCCGCACACATTACATCAACATTGTCCCATAACAGTACTCGTGGCCCTCACACACACACACTCCCACACACATGTTGATTGTATGGCTCAGTGTAGGCCTCTGGCAAGCCAACAACACACCCTGTGTGTATGATAAAACCTGTGCCACCTCCTGTCATCTGTAACATTGATGCAGGAACAGGCTAACATGGTGCTGATGCACAGGATGACTTTAATAAAGTATAGCAATGGTTGGATGTGTAGCATGTTGTCAGCTGTAAAGTGTAATGATATCCTTGAAGGTGTAGCTGAGCAGGCATGATGCATTAAAGCTGTAATTAGCAATGTTGTATTGTTTTCACCAGTGTTTATTCCAATTGTGTTTTGTTTGCCCATGTGCCACTTGGCTGATGTGTGTAGTTGTGACAGCATGCACTATACAGTGGAGTAAGTGTGGGGTGTGTGCAACACAGGTTTGCAGGTGTCCATTTGTGAACATGGTGGAGGTGCACTCTCTGCATGTACATGCATATTAGACACATGGGCAGGGTGACATGCCCTGTATTGGCCAGTGTTAACACTCCATAGTTTCTATTGGTGGCCAGTATGCATTGTACTACACACATTTTTGAACTTGAGTACGCATGTGTGTGTATGACATGGGTTGACACTGTGCTGTGGGTGATGCTGTTGTTGCTATCTGTCATTGGTTTGCATTACTAAGGTTAACACTGTCTGTCCCAGCTGCGTAATTCTTTAGTAATGCACACTGTTCACCTACAGGGTTGCATGGACCATGCTATCACAAACACAAAAAATTCTCACTTATACAGTAAAAGTGCATTAGTCTCATGGACCCCTGCCATAAACTAAATATATAATAGAAGGTGTGAAGTTGTACCAAAAAAGAGTTACATACCAAGAAGGGATAACCTCTCTGGTCAGTATCATTGGGAAAATACAAGCCCTCATTAAACATACAAGGCATGCTTCAAAATACAAAATGGCAAGGATTCCAAAGACAACACTAAAGCTTTCTTTAGTGTTGTTTATAATCTACAAGGGAAATCTCAGATCGGGTCACAGTTAATGTAAATGGTCACAAAATACACTTATCTGACTGACATTACCAATTTCTTGTCAGACAGTTTGAATGCCGATTTTACCACCCTGTCGTTACATAAGGGCCACATTTCTAGACCTGAAGAATGTAAAACTTGATGCTTCACAGACACTCTAGTTAAAACATCTCTTTAACAAAGTCCAAACCATGGTGGCAATGGTACTGGACAGTGTCCCTGCCTGTGTCATACACAAGCTGACATATGAAGTCACCACTCACCTAAACACTCTGTCCAGATGCAGCCGCTGTACAGGTTACATACTTGTGGAATGATGCACGGTAATGGTGTTCACAGTCCACAAGGGTTGATCTATGTCTTCTTCTTCTCCTTTTGGATGCTCCCATTAGGGATCACCACAGTAGGTCATCTGTTTCCATTACTTCCTGCCCTCTGCATCTTGTGCTGTCACACCATCCACCTGCATGTCCTCTCTCACCACAACCATAAACCTCATCTTAGGCATTTCTCTTTTCCTGTTACCTGGCGATTTCATCCTTAGCATCTATTTCACATTATACTCTGCATCCCTCCTCAGCACATGTAAAAACCAACTTAATCCTGCCTAACTGGCTTGGTCTACTAACCTTCAAACCTGGGCTGACCCTCTAATATACTTATTCCTAAACCTGTCCACCCTCGTCACACCCAGTGCAAATGTTAACATAAATTGATTAAGAGTAGAACTACAACAGATCCTGGAAACTCTCACCCTATAAGCCAGACAAATGTTATCGGGAAGGCTATGGAGCACAGCATTATGGATCTCATTAACAGAGACATTATGAACTGCAAACACTGCACCATACCTGCTTATGTTCTCTAAAGGCCAGATCATGGCTCCTACACCTAGTAGACTTCAAGCCAGTTAACAAGGCTATAAGTGAGGGAAGGGAGGTCCACACAGCCAAGCTATAGCTCACCAGCAATTCATACCCATTCCACATTCTGGTATTATACATATCCTCAACAGACTGACCATAAATGATTGTTAGATGGTGGATTGACAACTGACGCACAGATGTAGGACACAAAGTAACATTTGCAGCCTCCATGTACAATTATATGCCAGTGACAAGTGGTATTCCCCTGCACTCAGTCCTGGGACCACTCCTGTTTGGCATATAGCTTTCTTAGGTACAAGCAAACACAGTAGGGATATGTCTGCCCATGTTTGATGAAAATGCATACTGTGGGCTATACTTTATTCTCCAGATGACACACACATCCACCAAAGGGGTATCATAGAGACAGATACCTGGTGTCAAACTCATGCTGTAAAGCTATAAGCCAAAGAAAGCATAGTTATCCACTTTTAGAAAACAAAGTATCCCCAGAGTACAACATAGGTAGTAGCCCCCAAAATGTGGAACAGGTACTAATGTATACACAGAGCCATGTGTTTAGTCATCTCTCCTTTGTTAATCACATTACCAAAGGGTTTTGGAAATCCCTCTGTGGAGCACATAAGCAATAAAGGGTTTGCATGCAGATCCACAGAGGTTGTTGCACACCTATAATGATCAGTCATCTTTGCCAGACTTTGCTTGCTTTGGAACAGGATTCAAATATACCTCAAGCATAAACCCTCACTCACACTCTTCAATAGAAATCGTGATCAGTGGATGTGAAACAGAAGACGTAGCCCAGGGGTCACTGCAGTGGCTAAGCTTGTCACTAGCATACAGAAGTGACCTAAGGTCTGGAAAGTGCCAGCATGCTCTGGCAAAGATAACAGATGCGTTCATGGAGAAAGCAGAGTACCAACCTATGAAATAATTGAGGTCACATGTATGTATATGGCTTTGCCCCACAGCTACCTTACATGTGTAATGCACATACAGTTGTCACTGTGATATGTCATACACTAGAAAAATCAACATTGACTAACAGTGTCTCACACACACACAGGCAACCAGTGCAAGATTCAAACTCCTTCCTAAGTACATTATGACACTACAGCCATATGCATTTACATGACGCGCTTTACACATTACTAGGATTTTTTCTTTCCACAGGTATATCTGTAGGATGGTGACATCATGAGACTTGACAAAGATGAGTATACCACTTTTAAGGGGTGTGAGTAGTCTCCAAAAAGGTTGCTCTTCCCCAGGAAAACACACACTCACACAGTTGGCAAGTGCAGGATTCCAACCCCTACCTAACTACATTATGATACTATAGCAGTACGCATTTACACGACGCACTATACACATTACTGGCATTTCTTATTTCCACAGGTATATTTGTAGGATGGTGACATCATCAGACTTGACAAAGATGAGTATACCACTTTTAAGATGTGTGAGTAGTCTCCAGAAAGGTTGCTGCTCCCCAGGGAGACACACACACTCGGCAAGTGCAGGATTCGAACCCCTACCTAACTACATTATGATATAACAGCAGTACTCATTTACATGACGCGCTATACACATTACTGGGATTTCTTCTTTCCACAGGTATATTTGTAGGATGGTGACATCATCAGTCTTGACAAAGATGAGTATACCACTTTTAAGGGATGTGAGTCGTCTCCAAAAAGGTTGCTTTTTCCCAGGGAGACACACATGCACACACAGTTGGCAAGTGCAGGATTTGAACCCCTACTTAACTACATTATGATATTGTAGCAGTACACATGTACACGACATGCTATACACATTACTGGGACTTTGCCTTTCCACAGGTATATCTGAAGGATGGTGACATCATCAGACTTGACAAAGATGAGTATACCACTTTTAAGGGGTGTGAGTAGTCTCCAAAAAGGTTGCTCTCTCCCCAGGGAGAGACAAACACACACACACACACACACACACACACACACACACACACACACACACACACACACACACACACACACAAACACATACAGTTGCCAAGTGCGGGGTTCTTAATCCAAACTAAGTACATCTTTACACTTCAGCAAGCAATATGGAGTTACAGGGTGCAATACAGACATTACTTGCTGACAGTTTGCCCAAAGGTTTTCTTCACATTTGCTAACCTCAGCAGGCTTATCATACTAGGTGTATTGTGAGTGTATTGTATGCATAGGTCATGGCCATATCATATATGGGTTGATGCACCACATGCTGGCACACACAGGGTCAAACCGGTGGCTAAGCTCTGTCAACCAAATACTGGACAATACAGTCAGGAGGAGTAGGGTCATACAACCACAACACCAACTGTCTCACATAGAGCTACAATATAAGCACCATCAAAACACACACATAAATACACATTACCATACTCAGAGAATACAAACATTAATCTGAAAAAGAGAGAGTGTCCTCCTAAGCAGACAAGCAAGCAACATACACCTCCAAGCACACCCAAGAAAACACATAATACACCAAAGCAGTATGCCTCACAACAGGCCCTAAGACAAAACAATATACCCAACACACTAGTAATAGGTGACTTCATAGTCAGGCACACAGATGTTCCACTCACTCGGGTGGACAAGGGGAAGGTTACTGTCAGTTGTCTGTCAGGTGCTATGATCTGCCACATAACACAAGCACTTACATCACTCCAGAACAGGTGCATATATGACGTGTTCTTTGTGCATGTCAGTGTGAATGATCTGAGACATACCTCTCAGGACAATATGACAAGAGATATATAGTAGCTCTATGATCATGTAGCCCAGGTTGGTATGACCCTGACCTTGAGTAGCATCTTACCTTCACCTACATGATATTGTAATATAACAGAAAGATGATAAACTTCAACAATTGGCTGAGCTTCTGGTGTCATTCAAAGGGGATCCAGCCTCTGTCTGCCTGTGATGACATGATAGACAAGCCTCGTTGCTTCACTACAGATGGATTGCACCTGTCACCCCTATGCTTCTGAATACTGGCCAAGGCTCTTGCTAACCCCATATTACCTTTTTTAGGTAAGGCTCAAAGGTTCATAGGTTCATAGGTTCATAGGTATGTACTAGGCTATCGGCCCTGGGGCCTATACAAGCCAAGCCAAAAAGGTACCCTGGCTTTTGCCACCCAAGAAATTTATTTTCCTGTGCCACTGTCGATAAGAGACACAGAAGTGATCCCGGGGGTGAATTTCCTATTTCCCATCCAATCATCAAGATTTTTCTTGAAGAGTGCTAATGAGGAGCTTTGTTTGATATAGATAGGTAGTTTATTCCAGAGTATGGGAAGTCCCTGGGACAGGAATCTATCCCTCCGGCATGTTCTGTTTATTGTGGTGACAAGGTTTAGGTCCCTAGAGCGTGTAGGTTCATAGGTTCATAGGTAGGTACTAGGCTATCTGCCCAAGGGCATTTATAAGCCTAGCCAGAATGAGTTGGCTTTTGCCTCCCTTTTAAATTAGTTTCCTGGGCCTCTGTCTAGCAGGGCCACTGAAGTGATCCCAGGGGTAAATTTACGATTTCCCATCCACTCATCAAGATTCCTCTTGAAGAGAGTCAGCGAGGGGCTCTGCCTAACATAAACTGGGATTCTATTCCAGAGTGAGGGAAGTCTCTGGGACAGGAATCTATCCCTCCAGCACATCCTGTTTATTGCTGTGCTGAGGTTTCATTCACAGGAGCATGTGGCTCTAAGAGATTTGGTTTTCTTGAGGTGGAGCATGTCCATTAATTCCGGGTTGGACATGGCCTTATACGTCAGGCATAGATCACCTCTGAGCAGGCAGCAAGCAACTGAGTAGAGCTGGAGTTTCTTTAGTCAAGCTGCGCTGCATAGGGCATCTCTTTGAGGCCCATGTTCTTCTTGGTGAGGTACTTCTGTGGGCTTTCCAGCTGTTACATGTGCCGATTAAGGTACATACCAAATGGGGCATTGTACTCTATTATGGGCCTAATGAATGATGAGTAGAAGGGCACAATGACCTCTCTTGATCTAGAGGTGAACCCTTTCATGATTAGGTGGGCTACATAGAAGGAATTTCTAACCACTTTGGCAATGTGATTATCAAAGGAGAGGTTACTATCTACCTGGGTCCCCAGGTCCCTAATTACATTTTCTGTACCTAGTGGATTACCACCTATGTGGTAATTCATGGGCACTTTGTCTTTTCCAAAGGGGATGACTATGCATTTTTTGGCATTCAGCTTGAGGCCATGGTTTTGACACCAGGTATCTGTCTCTGTAAGACCCTTCTGGAGGATGTCTGTGTCAGCCGGAGAGTCAATTATGGCCCCCCAGTTTGCAGTCATCTGCGAACTTGGTCAGCCATAGTCCTCCCTTGCTTGCCTGTACCTCAGAGAAGTATATACCGAACAGGAGGGATCCCAGGACCGAGCCCTGTGGGACGCCACTTGTGACTGGTTTAGAGTTGGACATGGCACTCGCAACTCTGACCATGCGTGTTCTATCTGTGAGCCAGTTGGCCACCCATCTCATGAAATAGGGGTTAATGTTCAAGCTAGTAAGCTTGTCTATGATGCCAGAGTGGGGAATGGTGTTGAAGGCCTTAGCAAGGTCCAGGTAGGCTGTGTGGACTACCTTCCCTTCATCTATGGCTTTGGTAACTGTTTCAAAGAAGTCAACTAGGTTTAGGAGGCAGGATCTGCCTTTAACAAAGCCGAATTGGGTAGAGTCCAGTGTCTGGAGGTTCCCAATGTCTCTGTTTATGAGTTCCATGGTAATTCACTCCATAGCTTTGCAGACCAGGCTGGTCAGGCTTATAGGGCGATAGTTCCCAGGTTCTGTTGTGGCACCACCTTTGTGGAGCGGGATGACTGTTGCTGTATGCCATTTTTTGGGTACATAGACTGTGGTAAGGCTGAGTCTGAACAGTGAATTTAGGTGAGGGTTTAGTTCCTTTTGGAGCTTGTATAAGATGCAGCCTGGGACACCATCCAGTCCCATTGATGCTGTGTTCTTAGCTTTTAAGAGGGCTGTTTTTACCTGCATGTCCGTGATGTCTGGGGCTCTGCATTCTTCTTGGATGGACACGGGCCCTTTTGGGGGTGAGGGGGGGTGAAGTTTGCACTGAACTTGTCCGCCAGGATGTTGGCAATGTCAGTTGGTTCAGTGTATTTTTTGCCATTTTGCAGTAGCTCAGAGCATATCTGAGAGATGCCACCTAAAATTTTGATATAGCTAAAGAAGGTTTTGTGGTTATCTTTAGATTCCTTGACAATTTTTCTTTCGAAACTGGCCTTGGATGATTTTATGAGCGATCATAGTTTCTTGCTAATAATGATCAGTGATGCCTTTCCTTTTTGGAAGTTTGCTCTATCATGTAGTAGTTTTCTCCTTCTGTTGTAGAGCTTATTTATGGCCGGGGACCACCAGACTGGTTTCCTCTTTTTGGGGGAGTGAGTCTTGGTTTTACTTGGGATGGCTTGATCCACGCATCCCTGTAGATGCTCATAGAAAGCACTTGTAAAGGATTCTGTGGATTGGATAGCATTATCCTGTAGAAAGGGGGCTTTGAAACTTTCTACTTCGGCCTTGAGAAGTGTGAAGTTTGCTTTTGAAAAGATTTTCACAGTGGTTTCCTTGACTGGGGGTGCGGGTCAGGATGTGGATGCCAAATGTGATTACTTTATGATCTGATCTTACCAGCGAGGGTTTTACCTCTGGTGTGGAACACTGATCCCCCATGTTGGTGATGATCAAGTCTAGTATGTTGTCACCTCTACTGGGTGTGGTGACCACCTGTTCCAGGGTGTTTGAGTTTATAAACTCTAGGAAGCATTGGGCAAAGGAGTTTGTACTTGAGTAATTCACCCAGTCAATGTTTGGGTAGTTGAAATCTCCTAATATCATGGTGTTTGGCAGGACCTTTATATTTTCCAGTGTTCTCAGGAATGCTGAGTGAGGGTCCTGAGACAAGGCAGGCTAAGATCTGATAAGCAGCTTTGCCCAATGTTAGTTGCACTTGGATGGACTCTGAGGCCTCTTGCTGTGCCACTAAACTGGAGGTGTGGGTATCATTTATGAAAATGAATACACCCCCTCCTTTTGTATTTCGGTCCGGGTTTTGGGGCTGAAGCTTGAAGGGATTGGGATTTCTTTAAATGGAGCATGTCCATCAGCTATGTGTTTGACATAGCTTTGTATGTTAGGCAGAGATCACCTCTGAGTAAGCAATATGCGACAGAGTAAAGCTGGAGTGTTTTTTGAGACAGTCTGTGTGGGGCATGTATTTGAGGCTGGTAATCCTCTTTGTGAGATATTTCTGTGGGCTTTCCAGTTGTTGTAGATGTCTTGTGAGGTACATACCATAAGAGGCATTGTACTCTATAATGGATCTATTGAGTGATGAGTAGAAGGGAACAATGACCTCTTTTTTTCTGCATGAGAAACCTTTTGTGATGAGGTGTGCCACGTAGAAGGATTTTCTGACTACTGTGGCGATGTGATTATCAAAGGAGTGACTACTGTCCACCTGTGTCCCAAGGTCTCTTATCACACTTTCAGTGTTAAGTATACTACTGCCTATGTTGTAGTTCATGGGTACAGAGTTTTTACCAAAAGGGATGACAATGCACTTTTTGGCATTGAGCTTGAGGCCTTGGCTTTGACACCAGGCATCTGTCTCAGTAAGGCCCTTTTGTAGGATGTCCACATCGTTAGTAGTTTTGATTATGGCTCCTAGTTTGCAGTCATCTGGGAACTTCATTAGCCAAAGACCTTCTGTGTTAGCCTGTACTTCAGGGAAGTAGATACAAAACAGGATAGGATCCAGGACTGAACCCTGTGGTACTCCACTTGTCACTGGTCTGAAGTCAGATTCTGCTACTTTCACAGTGTGGGTTCTGTCAGTGAGCCAGTTGGCAACCTATCTTGTGACATAGGAATTTATACCTAGTTTAGTGAGTTTATGTATAATTCCAGAGTGGGGGATGGTGTCAAAAGCCTTGGCAAGATCTAGATAGACTGTGTGAACCACCTTACCCTTGTCTACGGCTTTGGTGACTGCTTCAAAGAAGTCTATCAGGTTTAGGAGACATGATCTGCCATTTACAAACCCAAACTGGTTGTGGTCCAGAGTTTGGAGATTACCAATGTCTTTGTTTATAAGTTCCATGATGATATGTTCCATGGCCTTGCAGACCAGGCTCATCAGGCTAATGGGGTGCTAGTTCCCTGGGTCCGTGGTGGCTTCTCCCTTTGTGTAGCGGGATAACCGTCGCTGTGCGCGGTTCAGCAGGCACAAAGTCTGAGGTGAGGCTATTACTGAAGATGGTACTTAGGTGTGGTGCCAGTTAGTTCTGTAGTTCATGTAGAACGCAGCCTGGGATGTTGTCTGGTCCCATGAATGCTGTGTTCCTGGCTTTGGAGGGTGTGGTTTTTACCTGTGCAGCCGTGATGACAGCAACTTTGCATTCTTCCGGTATAGAGATGGGCTCTTTCATGGGTGAGAGGGGGGGGGGTAAAGTTAGCACTGATCCTATCTGCCAGGATGTTGGCAATACCAGTCGGGTCTGTATATTTAGTGCCATTGTGCTGTAACTCAGGGCAGATCTGAGTGTTGCCATTGAGATTCTTGACATAGCTATAGAATGATTTGTGGTTGTCTTTAGAATCAGTGGCAATTTTGTTTTTGTAACTAGCTTTGGAGGATTTTATCAGGGATCGCAGCTTCTTACTGTGGATGACCAGGGAGCTCCTCCACTCATGGGATTTTTCCCTCTTTTGCAACAGTTTCTTTCTTCTGTTGTACAGTTTGTTTATGGCAGGGGACCACCAGATTGGCTTCCTTTTCTTGGAGGATAGCATCTTGGTTCTGTTTGGGATAGCACGATCCATGCACTCATGTAAGTGCTTATAAAGTGCAATTGTGTAGGATTCAGTAGTCATAACTGTATTGTCCATCTGCATGGGTGTCCTGAAGTTCACCACTTCTGTCTTAAGAAGCATGAAGTTGGCTTTGGAGAAATTTTTTAACATTGTTTCCTTAATGGGGGTTGGGGGCAGAATGTGGATATGTAGGGTAATTAGCTTATGGTCAGATCGGACCAATGAGGTGTTGACTTCAGGTGTGGATCACCGGTCACTCAGAACAAACCAAACCCCGTAACCAACACAAATAACCACAAAGTGAGCTAAATGCTACTCATTGCCAGAAGTCTCAGCCTCCAAATGCACACACTCGAGGCACTTCTCAGTATGGAGAATACTGATATTTGTGCAGTAACAGAAACCTAGTTCAAGGCTCCAGAGAGCACATCAGCACTACCAGGATACTACTCATTCCATACCTTCCAACATCAGAACCTGGATCATAGCACATAAGGTGGGGATGTATCCATATTCATCAAGGATACCTACACCTCTCTCTACATCCTCTCTACAAGATATGTACCCATAGAATGTTGCACAGCAACATTCTTCCCACTCCACAGGGGTGGCCACAAAAGACCCTTGGAATTCAGGCTCTATGAGCCTGATGAGTCTGATCTGCAAGGCAATGGAGCCAATCATAATGGAAGTCAACAATAAAGACATTGGGAACCTTCACATTGTTGAGCACACCCAGTTTGGCTTCGTCAAATGCAGATCACGCCTTTTGAACTGGGTGGATTTCTTTGAGACAGTTACCCAGGCTACAGATGATTGAAATGAGCTCCACACAGCCTACCTATACCTCGCTAAGGCCTTTGACACCATTCCCCAGTCAGGTATCATAGATTAACTCACCAACCTGGGCATGAATCCATACATCACAAGATGGATTGTAAACTGGCACACAGATAGATCCCACAAATTAAGAGTTGCCGGCTACATGTCAGACTCTACACCAGTAACAACTGGTGCCCCCCATGGTTCAGTCCTGGGGTCCCTCCTGTTTGGTATAGACTTCTCAAAAGTACATGTCAACACAGGAGGGTTGTGGTTGACTAAGTTTGCTGGGAACTGTAAAGTGTTTGCCATAAAAGATTCCCCGGATGACACAAATATTCTCCAGAAGGGACTCTATGAGACAGATGTGTGGTGTCAAAATCATGGCCTCAAGCTCAATGTGGAAGAATCCATAGTAATCCCCTTTGGTGAAAACAAAGTACCCACAAACTACCACATAGGTGTTAACCCCTTAAAACTGACAAGGTAATAAGGGATCTGGGGACACAAGTAGATAGTCATCTTTCCTTTGACAACCATGTTGCCAAAGTGATTAGGAAATCCTATCTGGCCCAGCTAATCAACAAAGGGTTTGCATCAGGATCAAAAGAGGTAGTGGTGGCCCTCTACTCTTAAGTCATTAGACCCATCATTGAGTACAATGCACTATTTTGGATGTACTCGACTAAGCATATCCAGCAGCTGTAGAGACGGCAGAGGTACCTCACCAAGAGGATTACTGGCCTCAAACAGCTGTGTTATGCAACACAACTGGTAAAACTAAATCTGTTCTCCGTTGCATACCGCCTACTCAGAGGCACACTCTGCCTAACATACAGAGCCATGTCCAACACATAACTGTTGAACATGCTCCATCTACGGATAACAAAATTCAGTCACACTATACACTCCAGGGATATGAACCTCATCACAACAATGAATACAACATGCTGGTGGGATAGAGTACCATCCCAGACACTTGCCTTACTGTGGAACAGAGTCCCAATGTACATCAGACAGAGCCCCTCGCTGACACTCTTCAATAGGAACCTTGATAAGTGGATGGGAAACAGACAATTCACGTCAGGCATCACATCAGCAGCCCCACTAGAAAGGGACTTAGGGTACTAACTATTAGAACTAGGGCTTAGGAGACTACCCAATGGGATGGTGAAAGCTGCACAACTTGCCTAGGCTAATATATGCCTTCGTGAAGACAGTCTACTACATACCTATGAACCTATGTGACAGGTACATGTCAACAGATAGTAGATGTGTACTTCATTGTACAGTCATGTTGTACATCAGGCACATGGACCACATACACTGTAATGCTTACAGATACTTGTGGCTGCTATGTACAGTGGGTGAGATTTGCACCTCATGTCTTTTGTGCCATTGGGATGTGTGCTGGGTGGGATAGTCCTGGATGGCTCCCTGTCATGGTCACCCTCTTACACACATCTCTGCCCATCTATCTTTGGCTTATTATACTGTGTTCCCCCTACATATATGTAGGTACATAGGTAGGTAACAGGCTATCTGCCTGAAGGCATATAGTAGTATGGCTAGAGTGTGCAGCTATCACCACACATAGGGTTAGTTCCCTAGGCCTCTGTGTAATAGAGCTGATGAAGTGATCCATGGTGTGACAGTTCAGTTTCACATACACTCATCAAGGCTCCTCTGGAAGAGGGTCAGTGAGGGACTCAGTTTAATGTAGGTTTGGAGCCTGTTCCAAAGCAAGGGAAGTCTGTCAGTTAGTAATGTATCCCTCCAACATGTTCTATTTATTGGTGTGATAATGATATCCCTAGAACATGTGGCACAGTGAGCTTGGGTTTACCTCAGATAGCGCATGTACATCAGTTCTGCATTGGACATGGACCTGTCTGTTGGGCAGAGATCGCCTGAGCAGACAGTATGCAACAGAGTACAGACTGAGTTAAATTCAGTCTTGTTGCATGGAGCAACTTTTGAGGCCAGTAATTCTCTTGTTGAGGTACTTCAGTGGTCTTTCCAACTGCTGAAGGTGCCTAGTCAGATTCATTGCAAGTGTGCCGTGATACTCTCTGATGGGTCTGATGACTGATGAGTAGAGGGAACCTCCTTTGACCTACATGTAAATACCTTGGCAATTTGTGGGAACACATAGCATGATTTTCTAACCACTTTGTGAATGCGTTTCTGGAAGTTGAGATGACTATCCACATGTGTCCATAGATCCCTTATTACTACCTCCATATTTAGGGTGTTGGCACCTATGTGGTATTTGTATGACTGTAGCTCGAGGCCATAATTTTGACACCACATCTGCCTGACTGAAACCCTTTTTAAGGCTGTCTCTGTTGTCCCAAACATCGATTATGACAACCTCTTTACAATCATCCACAAGCTTTGCTAACCACAGCCCTCGTGTGTTTGACTGTATTTCTGAAAAGTATACACCAGACAGGAGGGGTCCCAGGACTGAGCCATGGGGGACAGCAGTTGTTACCAGCTTACAGTCCAACAGGGAGATCACAATTCTTACCTTGTGGGATCTATCTGTGCCCCAGTTGGCAATCCATCAGATGACATATGTGTTTATGCACAGGTTGTTGATTTTGTGGATATGACATGTGTGTGGGATGTTGGAAAAGGGCTTTTCAAGGTCTATGTAGGCCGTGTATAGCTCATTTCATTGATGTATGTCTTGGGTAACTGCCTTGAAAACTGTATAGCAGGTTTAGGAACCATGATCTGCCCCTGACCAAACCAAAATGGGTAGGGTGGGTGTTTGTAGGCTCCCAATAGCTCTGTTTATGAGTTCCATAATGATGGACTCCATGGCCTTGCAGATCAGACTTATTAGGCTTATAAGACAATAGTTCCCATGGTCTGTTGTGCACCAACACTTGTGGAGTGTGCCAAATGTTGCTATAACTCATTCAGCAGTTTGTTATCCTGTACAGAGGGTGAGTCTCAACAGTGCAGGGTCTATTTGTTTTGGAGTTCACATATGACATAGCCAGGGAAACCATGTCATCCCATAGACGCCATGTTTTTAGGTTTGGATAGAGCTGTTTAACCATTGTATATGTGATTTCTGGGTTTTCACAATCTCCAGGTATGGTAATGGGCCTTTTTGTCAGTGAGAGGGGGGTAAATATGTATGAACCTGTTTGACAAGATGTTGGCAGTGTCAGTCATGTACATGTATTCATTTACACTCTGCACTGACTCAGAACATATATGAGTTTACATTGATATTTATGACATAGCGAAAGAAAGCTTCATGGTTCTCTATGGACTCTTTGGCAATATTTTTGCCAGAGCATGGCTTGGATAATGTTAGGAGTGCTTATTGTTTCTTCATGATACTGATCGGAGATTTATTGATCTTCTTTGGATTTTCATTTTCTTTGAACAACTTAAGTACTTGTAGTGCATAGTTTGATTATGACAGGGGTCCAATATATTATATGGGTCTGTTTTCATATCATTGTGTGCGCAAGGCAGGATTGGTGAATAGTGACAAGTGTCTGGATTAGGAATTGCAACTGCCAGATATGTGTGGCCCACTGCTGTACTCAGACATGGCCTAAGTGTGTGAGCATGCCCAGTATGACCTTTCAGTATGTTGCTGACTGACATTTGCTTCATTTGCTTAATTGTGTGAGCATGCCCAGTATGACCTTTCAGTATGTTGCTGACTGAAATTTGCTAAATTTGTTTAAGTGTGTGAGCATACCCACTATGGGCATATATACTATATGTGTGTGAAAAATCAAGTTGGTCTTTACTTCAGGGCTCACCTTTGTGTTGTACATCAACAGGAAGCACTCTGTGCCTGCAGGGCTTCCATGAGTCAATTTGCATAGACTTATCAACATTTCTACATACAGGGGGGACAGCTATTATTTGTACATTTCTACCTGGGGGGGGCACACCTGATTGTTACCGTGGATGTACATAGGATAAGGGGTACACCTGACACTTATACACATTTGCTAGGCCTGCACTGCTATGTCAGGTACTCCATTTCAGTCTGTACTGTTGCCTATTGTACTGGCTTGAGGCATACCACTGTACTACAGACATTAGCTTCCAATTACATGCATATTAGTTTGTGACTTCATAGCCTACCCAACCCACATCACACTGCCTGGCCTGCTGATATCTGTCTGCATATGCCTGGGTGGAGGTTACTCATATGCCTCTTCAGAGGGCATGATACAGCATTTGTTTGTGTTTGCATTTGTCTACAATTGTCCTGCTGGCTGTGACTTTTAGGTATGTGACCCCACCCAGCTGGTATGTGTGAGTGGCTTAAGTTGTGCCTGTGCCAGTGAAATGCTGTCATGGCTTAGTGGTTCAGTACTGTGGCTATGGTGCACAGTATCCTGAGTTCGAGCCCTGTCACTGCTTTTTATTTTCCTGCTGGGCAGACCTGACTGGTTAAGGAACAGTAAAGCAGGTGTGAGAATGTTTACCTGACTTTGCTCAACTTTGCTCAACTTTGCCCAACTTTGTCCGACTTTGCCCAACATTGCCCAATGTTGCCCGACATTGCCCGACATTGCGCTGGTTAGCTTGGTGCGCAGCTATGCGCAAATGTATTTAAACATGCTCAATACTGGTATAATGTGCTTAGCAGTGCTTTATATTGCTTAAAATAGGGCACTCATGCCTCAGGTGGTGCTGCAGGTCTGCCTATGTTGGATGCACATAATACACTCCCTATATATGTTTGAAAACAGGTAGTGTCAAGTTAGGCATCCTTTTTACTGTATGTCCGAGTCAGAGAGAGGTGTCATTTCCAGGGTTCCTACTGAGTCAGTGTATGTGCTATGTGTTGCCTCTTTGCCAAGACCAGGGCATACTGGGCACGCCTCCTTTTGCCTACTGGAGCAGGCTCAGGTTCCTCCTCCTCTGAGACATGCCGTGCCTGTGCAGGCCTTGGCAATGGTGGGGGGCTGTTTGGCCCTGCCCCATACTGTTCCTGCTGCAGCTGTTTCCTCAGGATCATATTTTGCAGCAAGGCACATACCATAACAATTTGGGTACATGTAGTTTGTGAGTACCGCAAGGCTCCACCAGATGTGTCCAGGCACTGGACCTGTGACTTGAGCATCCCAAATACACGCTCAATTATGTTTCTTGTTTGTGCGTGTGCCTCATTATGGAGTTCTTGTTCAGGTGTGTGTGCATTTCTGATGGGTGTCATCAGCCACGGCTCCAGTGCATATCCAGCATCCCCCACTAGGTGACCATCAGGGATGTCCCCATTGGCAAATCTCTGGTACACCTGCATCAGATACCAGATGTGGGAATTGTGATAGCTTCCAGGGCAGCCAGCACACACATTCATTATTATGCCTTGGGCATTGCACATGACCTGGCAGTTGATGGAGGGGAAGCCCTTGCGGTTGATGTAGACCCTACCCCACTCACCGAGTGGTGCTTTGATGCTTATGTGTGTGCAGTCTATTGCACCCACTACCTCAGGGTATTCTGCTGTTTGGTGGAAAAGACACATATTGCTGGCCAATGCCTCACGGGAATTAGGGAAATATACAAGGTCACCAACATGTGGTGACATGGCATCCAGGAACTGGTGGAGTACCCTGGATGCTGATGCCTGTGAAATCCCCATCATATCACCAGTTGGTCTCTGGAAGGTACCTGTAGCTAGTATTCTTATGCCAACACATACCTTGGTATCCACTGAGATGGGTTCCCCTCTGTTGATTCTGTGTGTGAGGCGTGGCCGGCAGAGCTCAACAATTTGCTGCAGGAGGTTTTTGTCCATCCTATAGTGCTCCACTATCTTCAGCTCATGTAGCCCCTTGTAGGTTACCCTGGGTCTGTACACTCTTCTCCATCTCCTCATTGTGGATTGCTCAGCAGCATTCACAACATCACCACCCTCAGCACCTTGCACATGTTGGTTTATGATAGCAAGAACAGTCCCTAACATTTTGTCTGACTTAAGCTTTTTATGCTTTCCCTCTGTATACTGCAGTGTTGCAGAGTTCTTGGGAAAAACAGGGGGGATGCTGTTTGCAAAGTTTAAAGTGCTGGGCTGGGCTGGATAGTCTGCTGCCTGTGTAATTGGCCGATTCTGATATATTTCACCTGGCAGCTCTGCTAGTTCTCCTTGATTAACGTCCTACTACTTCTTTTCCTTTCTTTTGCCTTTTTGTTTCCGCCCGGGAGGAAGCGTCGTGCAAACAAGCACAAACACGCGCACACGCTGTGTGCATGTTTGCAAGAAATTTCCGATTTTTTAACAGTGTGCACCTTTGGTTTCAGGTTTTCAAATAGGACAGCTGTAGGCATGCCTCCTGCAATCCTGAGCAACTCAGGGCAAACACAAGCCACTGTGCTCCAATTAGCTTACAGCCTTTCTGACACACACCCTCATGATGTCACCTATATTTTACTCTACTACTCATCTACTCCTACTCTTACACTCTTGGGACATGGCTCACATGCTGGGAAAAATTGGGATTCACTATCCTTATCCTCATTTGCATAGGATTGCCTACTAATGCATGGTTACATCTCTCACACTGAGCTTCCCCCCTTAGCAACCACTACTCAGTGGCCATGTTGTCTTCAGCCTGCCATTCACCTGCATGGCAGGATAAGCTTTTTAGTGAAAATGCCTATTTTTTAATTATTTTCTTGTTTTTTAAAGTGCCACACGTTTGCGTGGTGCTGCACTATGCTTAAACATTGGAGATCAGGGAAAAAAAAACGTTAGATTTTTATATTTTTAAACATTTATAAATGCCAATGGCCTTATATTTGTCCATTGGCATGCTTCCTCAACTGTATGCATCCTTTATTTGGAGCTGTCATAGCTCCATTTAGCTATTTGCAGAACGGTACTCCGTTACCAACGGAGTACATTTCTGCAGATAACACTAATCTTTCATGGACAGGTTAGTGTTTCTGGATTGCAAATTTACCTCATTTGCATAGCTTTTAGGAGCAAATGAGGTAATTTGCATACCATAATGCTGTCTGTGCAAGAGTAGCTTTAGCAGCTCTCGTGCACGCCCCTGCCGTCTGTTCCTGGATCGCATGGCAGACATATTGCCTGTTTGACGTCTTACACTACTCTACAACTCCGTGCAAGCTTTTGTAAATCCAGCCCATGCAGATAAATATAAAGGAAAATTACAAAATAAGCAATTTATTGATGACCCTAAAAAGTTTTATAGAGAACTTGGAGTCAGGCACACAAGGCAAAAGGAACTGAAACACCACCAAAAAAAGAAGAAATAGATACATTTTAGAGAAATATCTATAAAGATCTTGTGGAACATAACAGAGATGCTAAATGGATAGAAGTAAAAGAAAGAATAAGAAGTTCAAATGTACAGGATATGAAATAGGATGAAGTAACAGCCCAATGAGATTAAAACAAAGTTAAGGAAAGCTCCTAACTGGAAATTTGCAGGTCCTGATGCAGTACCTAACTTGTGGCTAAAAGCATTAACATCTACTCATGTAGATTTAGCCATGAGTAAATCCTATTTATATGTGCACCCTGAACAGACAGCACCCTGGTTAACAACAGGAAAAACAATGCTCCTATTTAAGAGTAAACATGCAAGCTATCCTAAAAACTATAGAACGATAACTTGTCTTCTGATAATGTATAAACTATATGCTGGAACTGAAGCTGACAGAGTTTATAGTTATTTAGAAGAAAACTTAATCATGGCACTAGAACAAAAGGGAATCAAAAGAAAATCATATGGAACAAAGTATCATTTGTTGTTAAATAAAGCCATAATGGAGAACTGTAAAAAGGAGAAGAATCTAAGTATGGCATGGATAGAGTACAAAAAAGCATTTGACAGTATCCCACATTCATGGATAAAACAGTGCTTAAAAATGTATATTATACCATGACCCCCCCCCCAAAACGTGCACGCTGATTGGCCAGCGTGCACATTGTAAATCGAGTTATACTAATGGCAAAAGGTCCGGTCGCCCGGACTTCTTTCCATTAGTATAACTCTACTTTTAAAACACTGTCTCGCTATGTTAAATGGGTTTAACATAGCGAGACAGCTTTAAAATAAGCAACGGAGATCTCCGTTGCTTATTTTAAAGTTGTCTCGCTATGCTAAACCCATTTAACATAGCGAGACAGGTTTTAAAAAAAAAGCAACGGAGAAAGCAAGATCTCCGTTGCTTTTTATAAAGCTATGTTAAATGGGTTTAACATAGCGAGACAGTTTTAAAATAAGCAACGGACATCTCCATTGCTTATTTTAAATGTCTCGCCATGTTAAACCCATTTAACATAGCTAAAAGTAAAAAGCAACGGAGATCTTGCTTTCTCCGTTGCTTTGCTCAACTCTGATGTACCGCAGGTGCGCAGTACATCAGAACTGCCGCGGATGCCAGACATCTGCAGAAGGGCAGTAAACAGGCATTATACTATGCCATTATTTAAGAAAAGTAATAGTTTCTTTTCTTAAATAATGTCATATAATAATAACCCACTTCTGGTGGTAATGCTGATACACGGTTGGCTTGTTTGGTCCCTTGGCCTCGGGACCAAACCACGCCAACCGTGGGTAAATCCAGCATTACCCACACCCAGGCGTGGGTTATTGCTATAAGATACACCCTACACTGAACGATTAAATTGCAGTGACCATGAAATGATGGCAAACCACTCTGCAGTTAAGCCATGATAAAGGACAAATTATTATTCAAGGGATACAAATTAAAAGGAGGATATTCCAGGGTGACTCTTTGTCACTGTTGCTCTTTTGTCTTGCCCTTAACTCATTAAGATGTCTACTTAAAAGAGTAGGTCATAGCTACAATTTGGTTCCCAGAAAACAAAACATAAAGACTTCCCATCTTCTTTTTTGTGGATAGTTCATCAGATGAGGAAATGAAAGCACAACTGCAAGTGGTCAAAACTTTTTCAGATTATGTAAGAATGTCATTTGGTCTACATAAATGTGCAAAATAAACCTTTAAAGCAGGAAAGCTACAGCACCAAGAAAACAGCATGGGAGAGGAATGTGATATAAAAGAACTTGAGCAAGAGGGAGTGTATAAATATTTGTGAATTGATGAAGGATCAACAAAAACATGAACTAATGTGAATAAAGCTTAATAAGGAATATTTTAGGAGACTAAAGTTAATACTGAAAACAGTGCTGACAAGTAGGAACAAAGTCCAAGCTGTAAACTAATTTGCTCCTCTTGTCCTAACTTACAGTTTTGGAGTGACTGACTGGCCTCAAAAAGTGTTGGATCAGTTCGACAGAAAAACAAGAAGAATGCATCATGCTTATCAAATGATTTATAAAAATCAATGTATACCAAGACTATATATTCCCTGTCCTGAAGGACGTATGGGCCTCCTCCAAATTGATTACATGTATAGATCTACAGTTGCTGGACTGCATACATATCTGCTGACTTTGCAAGATCCAAATGTAGTGAAAGTTTTAAAACATGAGGAGAATAAATAGAATCTCCATATTATGTCAACATCCTACAAGAGGGGTTTACACAAACAAATGGCCTTAAACCTAATGCAAAAAATGTATTATCATCCCTTTCATTAAGAGCAATGTTTCTGGTAATTAATACATCAGTAGTAACACATTAAATATGCACTCAGTGGTGAGAGACCTGGGCACACAGGTTTACAGCAACCTAACCTTTGATTACCATGTCTCCACAGTGGTAAGAAGGGCATTCTATATTGCTCATCTCATACGTAAGGGCATTGCCTCCAGAAAAAAAGAAGTTATAACCTCCCTGTACTCTTCCCTCATCAGGCCAATAATTGAGTACAATCCCCCATTTGGTATGTACCTTTCCAAGCACCTGCAACAAATGGAGAAACCACAAAGGTTCCTCACAAGGAAAATTCAAGGTCTTCAGCATCTGTTCTATGTGGATCATCTGAAATCACTGTCACTTTATTCTGTTTCATACAGACTACTCAGAGGTCATCTCTGACTTGCATGTAAGGCAATCTCTGACCCTGCTTTATTGGAAATGCTGCATATCCACAAGTCAAATGGTATACGGGTTACTCACTTCAAGGGCCTTAACCTGGTATGTGACAATAATAGAACCTGCTGGAGGGACAGATTTATCTCCCACAGGTTGCCACACCTTTAGAACAGACTCCCTCTCCATGTCAAACAGAATACCTCATTGGCCCTCTTCAAATGCAATCTGGACAATAAGATGGTAACTGTAAATTCACCCTGGGGGTTCCACCTGTATCCCTCTTGGACAGGGGCATTAGTTGCTGGTCATGGAAATAAGGGTTGAACTTGGCTAGGCTTCTAAGGGCCCTAGGGCCATTAGCCTAGTAACTTCCTTTGATCCTATGATCCTATAAGTCTAAGATGACTTCCCTGCTTAGTTTAGCAGAAGCATATCGGTGTCAAGAGCAAATGGAAATCAAACCAGAGGTAGATAAAGATCAAGCAGGAAGTGAATGTGCCAAAAAAACAAAAGAAAGAATATAAGGTGAAGGATCAGATGGGAAGGTAAGAAATGTAGAAAATGCATAAATATAGTTGCAAGTACGGAAAACTCCTGAAAAAACTCATATCAGTCAGGATTTAACACAAGAATTGTTAAGGAGAGGTGAATTTAAACCAAAAGATGAAAGGTTAATATTGGTGACTCAGAATAGTGGACTGCGTACACATTGGTTTACTTCGTCCATTGAACATGGCGGAGAAACAGACCAGTGCAGGTTTGTAAAGCAGAATTGGAAACAGTCGCACATCTTGTTGCTGGTTGTGCTATATGTACAAAGAGGAACAAAGTCAGAAAATATCAGGATTTGCAGGCAGAAATAAGGGCAATGTGGAAGAAGGATACCCAGACAGCTCCAGTAGTAGTAGGAGCAATGGGTCTTATAAAAAAGAATTTACAATTGTACTTAGATATGTTACAGATACATGTAACTGTATGAATTGCACAAGTAGTCATTACAGGGTACATTGCAGGTTCTGCGAAGAGCACTTCTGGCTAACATTAAAGACTGAAACAATACCAATTTCATAAACTTTAATCATACTTTGACTTAGGAATGCTTGGAATGCATTTATACCTTCACCTAGGAAGGTATAGTTTGCCTTGGTGAAGTTTTTTTAGTCTGATTTCACCCTTTTTGAGTTCTGGTGTGTCAGTTCAAAGGTGACTGATTTGTGATCACTTTTAACTAATAAGGGTCCAACAATTGCAGCAGTGCACCTGTTTGACATATTGGTGAGGACCAGATCTAGAATGTTTGTTCCTCTTGTCAGGGTATGGACAATTTGTTCCAGGACATTTTAATTCACAAAGTCAAGGAACTTTTGTGCTAGTGAGTTTGGGCTAGAGTAGGTTTCCCAGTTGATGGTGGGATAATTGAAATCCCCCATAACCAGTGTGCTCGGTAAAATTTGGATTGTCTTCAGTTTGGTTAAATAGACTTTGTGGGTGTTGTGACCGATGCAGGGGGATCTATAACTGGCTAGGACTTGAATGGAGATCTTACCTATTGTAACCTGGACCTGGAGTAACTCCATGGAGTTGCCCAGTCTAACTAGACGTCAGGTGAATTTATCTCTAATATAGATTGAAACACTGCCTCCTTTGGTTTTCTCATGTTCATTTTGCAGTCTAAAGGTGTGAAAGGCATTGTAGCCTTGCAGAGCTGGATTACTCTCTGATGCCTTAAACCAGGTTTCTGTGACTGCACAGACATCTAGATCTTCTAGTGATAGAAGTGCTTCCAGGGAGAGCAGTTTTTTGTATACGCTCCTAGCATTTAGCAATATGACCCTTATTTTGTTCTGATTAGTTCATTTCACATTGGTAATGTTGCTTTTGAGACCTTGCCTAAAAAAGGCACTATGGGGGAGGCAAGAACCTTTGCCAACAGCCAAAAGCCTATCAGTGATAGGTGCAAACCATCTCTGGCAATGCCGCAAGGTTCAACAGGAATTGGATCCCCTTGGAATGACACCAAAAACTAAGCCAATTATTGAAATCAATCATTTTATGTTTATACTGTGGCATCAATCTAGGTGAGGGTATATGCTGCTCAAGGCTAGGGACACACCTGCCTGGGACACATATTCAGAGAGCTCAACCATGTCTTTCTTCATGTAGTTCAGTGAGGTACGTCTCAGGTCATTCACACCGACATGAAGTATGACAGAGTCATAACGGTACTTGTTGCTGAGAGTCCCGACAGGCAGCTGACTGTGACATTCTTCTTGTCCAAACTGATGAGTGAGACATCCGTGTGTCTGACTACTGAGTCTCCAATGACAAGAAAACTTGTTTTTTGAGTGTAACATCTTACAGGCTTGGTGGGCGAGACATTGGTGTTGCTTTGTGTCATGGGTACTGTGGAGACTGTGTTACCTGTAGCAGACTTGTGTTTTGGAGGTCACTAGTGTTTTGGTGAGTTTTTTGAGAGAACATCCGCATATATGGAGTTACATGTTTGATGCATACTATGTGTATGAGTAGTGGCACTATGTAAATATGTAACGGTGGGTGAGTTGACAACCTTCTCCATGTTACTGTTCTGAGTGAGAGAGAGAGCATGAATTTTAGATTCTTAGTGTAAACACACATCTCTTGCACTCTGAACTAGAGTCAGGTATTAGCAAATAATTGTCTGTGTACATGATTAAGTATTCATCTTTTAGTTTATATCTCCCAAATCTCATATGCTTAGTTTTTGATGTATTTATGAGCATATTATTCGCTTTTTTAATTTCTGTTTCTAATACCCTGATGGGAATGGACCGCCAAGCTGAAAGTGGTACCTACGCCAAAGCTTACATCAAAGCCCTGTACAATCACTTGCATAAATGATATAAGTTCATCTGTACCAGAGAGACTCAAAGCCAGAGCCCTAAGTAAAATTAAGCTGCCATGGTGGACTTCCAGCATCAACAAAATCTACAATAAATGCAAAACCTTGCTGTCCAAGAAAACAAATACAAAGACCCAACAATGGAAAAGCACCCTCCTCAGCTTTAACATGGAAATAAGACAACTTGTCAAATCTTCTAAGAGTTCCTTTGTGAGAAACCTAGCAAATGCTGGTAAGGATAGCCATAAGGCCTTTTACAGCTATGTACATAACCTAAGGGTAGGACTCAAGCATGCGCAGAACTGATGGCCAATGGTGTCAAACACACTGACCCCAGAGAGATAGCGATCCCTCTAGCAGATAGGTTTGGTGAAAATTTCACTCCCTTATCCCTGCTTAACTTACACCAAACCCTGCCCAAACCTCCCCCACTGCATATCTGAAGAGCAGGTCCTAAAAGCCCTGTCCAGGGCAAAGAACACAGCTTCTATGGGACCAGATGACTTCCCAGGCTATCTTTTAAACAGACTAAGACATGAACTAACATCACCGCTAAGTACCCTTTTCAGTCATAGTCTAAACATAGGCTTTATTCCTACAGTTATTCCCGTCCACAAAGGTGGCCTAGCAACAGACCCAGGGAATTACAGACCCATAAGTCTGATCCACCTCATCTGTAAGGCCATTGAACATATCATTATGGACCTCAAAAATAAAGACATAGGTCACCTCCAAACCATGGCTCCTGCCCAATTTGGCTTCATGAAGGAACGATCTTGCCT
This sequence comes from Protopterus annectens, assembly GCF_019279795.1. Classification (NCBI taxonomy): domain Eukaryota; kingdom Metazoa; phylum Chordata; order Ceratodontiformes; family Protopteridae; genus Protopterus; species Protopterus annectens. The sequence goes on along the minus strand of NC_056742.1, from coordinate 132,517,739 downwards.
GTTAAATCTGGTGGATTTCTTTGAAAGTGTGACCAAGGCCACAGATGAGGGCAAATCTGTGAAACACAGCATACCTCAACTTGACAAAGGCTTTTGACACAATCCCACATTCAGGCATTACCAATAAAGTTAGCAAACTGAATGGAACTGAATGTAAACCCCTTCATTGTAAGATGGGTTGCCAACTGACTCACAAACCAGACACACACTATCAAAGTGGGAGACTCCACATCAACCAGCAGACCTGTTAATAGTGGGGTGCCACAGGGGTCCGTGTTGGGCCCCCTACTGTTTGGTATATACTTCTCAGAAGTTCAGGTCAAAACAAAAGGGTTGTAGCTGACCAACTTTGCAGATGACTGCAAACTAGGTGCAATCATTGAATTCCCAAATGATGTCAGTACACTCCAGGATGGTCTCACCAGACTAACACCTGGTGAATTAGTCACAATCTCAAACTGAATGCAAAGAAATGCATCATCATTCCCTTTGGCACAAACAATGTCCCTTTACACCATCAAATCAATAACAATACCCTAAGGTTCCAGGAAGTGGTAAGGGACCCAGGATCACAGGTTGACCTTGACCTTAACTTTGACCACCACATGTGTAACATTGTAAGGAAAGCTTTCCATGTAGCTGACCTGATTAGTAAAGGCATTGCCTCAAGAGCCAAAGAAGTTATAACCCCCCATATATTCGGCACTTATCTGGCCCATAATTGAATATAACGCCCCATTTGATATGTACCATACTAAGCACCTACAGCAATTAGACAGACTTCAGAGGTTTCTAACAAAGAAGATCAAGGGCCTCCAGCATGTGCCTTACATGGAATGACTAAAATCCCTGTCACTATACTACGTATTGTATAGACTTCTTAGGTGAGACTTATGCCTGGCTTACATAGCAACCCAAGACCCAAACCCAATGAACTTACTGCATATCCGTAAATCAAATGGGTCTAGGGCTACCCATTCCAGGGACCTAAATATGGCCTGCGACTTAAATAAGATATGCTGGTGGGACAGATTTATCTCCCAGTGACTGCAGTATCTTTGGAACAGGCTACCAATTCATGTGAAACAGGGCACCTCTATGACACTGTTTAGGAGGAACCTGGATGAGTGGATGGGGCACCATAAATTCTTACTGGGGATAGCACCCACAACCCTCCTGGACATGGGCAGTCATCACTAAATGCAATCTTGGGTATTGACTAGTACCTCCACAGTATTACATTGGGTTGAAATGGCTAGGCTTAAAATGACCTCTGGGTCAATAGCCTAGCAATCATATGATCCTATGAATACAGCACACAGTGATTATAACTGTTGTTTCATTTAAGGACCTCGGTATATGGGTAGATCCAGCTTTGAGTTTTTCTAATTATATCAAACAATTGGTTAACGATAGTTATAGAACTATATGTTGTATAAAAAGATTTATAAAGTCTAGAAACTCAGAAATAATAAAGTCATTGTTTGTTAGTTATATCAGACCCAGACTTGAGTATGGAATAACAATATAAAAATCTTAAGGAAAAACAAGCATGAGTAAACGGGAAAGAGTGCTGTGAAGATTTTCACATCCATGGATGCCCTTGGTATATTTAAGTTATTGTGAAATACTAAAATATCTGAACTTGTACAGTGTCTCATATAGATATTTAAGAGGAGACATTATTCAGGTATATAGTACATTTAGAGACAACTTCCTCTGGGAATGTTTGGGGTTATCAAAAATTAGTAGAGAATTAGCAGACAAACTATGTAGATTCTATAGGGATGAAAAATGTACTAACTGGTTCTCTGAGAGAATAGCTGATGCATGGAATAGACTACCAAATTACATTAAAGCAAGTACTAGTTTAGATATTTTAAGAACAGCTTGGATACTTATTATGTGAAAGACTGTTTCAGTTTATTGGCAGGCTAGAAGGGGATTATTTCCCATGCTTGAAATATCTTTATGTATGTAAGTGTTTTACAGCTATGACAACTGAAACACACATATTATTTCTGATATTAAACTAAAAGGCATAATCAAAGATGAAAACATAAAATTCACCCATCATACAACTTAAAAAAACATGGTTGCCTATGTAGGGTCAAACCATATCTGACAGATAATGCAAGAAAGTAAGTATAATATCTCAGCTTACCTATTCCCGGCACTCTTATATGCCGTACCTAAATATTCATTAACTTGCAATCCACTCAGTCAAGTAAACAAGAGCAATGTTATAACAAAGTTACCAGATTTCCTGCAATTTTACTGCACAAGACACATCACAAGCAATTAAACTGGATAGAACTATATCATTATCTGATCTTCACAAATGGAAATGGCACTGCCACAGACTACTCCCCAAACAGAATGGTATGTTCCACAGGTAAATACCATTTCATTATAACCATATCACTCAGTGTGTAACAAAGGACTCACTATACTCAAATTGTTTCTCCAAAAAATGGAACTCTTAGCTCCCTCCCCCTGAGACAACAAAGAAGCCTGAACAATGTCAGACTCTAAGTAAAACAATATCTTATGGACACGTGGGTCTAATCATCCTCATTGTCAGGTTAAAACTTATTATTTGGTCTTCCCCCTTCTTTTCTCTCTCAACTATCATTATTATTTCTCTACTATTATTCTCATATCCTAACTGTTTAGTGCTGCAATCTCTTCCCTCATTGGTCTACATTTGACTTCTTATGTAAAAAAACTATTTTATTATTGTACCTAGTATTTAAAATGAGCTTTGTGTACTTATCAGTACTTCATATTCATTTTCTCGTAATGTTTTACTTGTTGTATGTAAATGAACTGTTTGATACAAATTTGCTATATAGCACGTATTTTCTATTTGTATACTAATATACTGTGAATCTTTTTTATATATATTTTTTCACATCACTGTTCTTGGAGCTTAAATTATTTATTTACTTTCCTTCATATTTACTTAACCTTTGTTGATCAGGTTAGTCCCACTAGACCAGTGTTCTCTTTCAAGGAAGACAAAAATAGTATCATGATGACTAGGGGACATTTGATTAGGGCACTGGGAAACTTCTCCCCCTTTTTTTTCAGTAAGTGCCATGGGATCTCTTACATCCACCTGAGCTACCACTAGCTCAGGCTCTCTCAGGCCCTCCAATATAAAGGGGCTACATGCCCAGTCAGACTTTTCAAATAATCAACTGCAAATAAAAAAAATAAAATTAAATAATTAGAAATGATCTTAAAGAGTTCATTACAGCAGTTTTCAGGTAGATTAATGGATGCAGGACAGCTGGGATACAGTGAAAGGAGGCAGATGTGACATGATAGAATATTTAGCTCACTGTAACAAAGTTAAAGATTTCAAAAGTAGAAGGAATGATTCAAAGGTGAATAGAAGAGGAAATGGCTAGCAAATCACATGAACAGTTTTTAAAGGGAATGCTATGAAATTCTACTTAATGGATAGAGTGGTAGATGCTTAGAATACATTAATTGCATTAGTTGTAGAACAGCTGATTACTAGGTATGAAAGCTGGTGAGGTTATTTATGAATAAGACCAGCCATTTTAGCAGATGTGGATTCTTCAGTGGTTTTGTAATGCAATGTAATACAATAAGTTGAAAAGGGAGGGCAGAAGTATTTCTAGAAGTATGACAGGAAAGAGTATAACATAACAAAGATGCTTTTGAATCTGGCAAGAAGATGCCTTTAGAGGACAAGTGTTAGGTGAAAATGCTGAAAGAGTACTTTGCCTTAGACTTTACCACTGGCAGAGATCAACAGAGGTAACTGCTGGTAAGGTGGTGGGGTGAAGAGACATTTGGACAATGAAGAAGACAGCATAATTAGGTAACTGTTGTAGATGCGCAGAGACCTATCCCAGATAGAGTGCTTGCAAAGGCCTTGAAGAAATAGACGGAAGCCATTTTAATGTCATTTATGGTGTTATTCAACAGTTAACTCTTGACACCAGAGGTTAGAGAATACTTTAACACTGTTAGGCAGTGTACCTTCAGTAAGAGAGTTAATGCAGAGAACTGAGCACCTAAAGGTCAGCAAGCAAAGCTTCAATATATGTATGTGTGTATAGCATCAATACACAGGACTTCTGAAAGGCAACAACTACATTGCAAATCATCTGGGAGAGATTACAGAAGTGATATCTTAGAGTTCAGACTGATCCAACATTTGAAATGAGTCATGGCAGATGTTAACAAGGGAAATACATTGGTTATATTCTATTTGAAATTAATCATGGTCATAAACTCTGCTCCACATCCAACATTTTTGTCAGCCTATGGTAATAAGGAAGAGTTTTAAAACCAACCGACCATGAGAAGTGGGTGAAGCTAGGGGACGTTGCATATGCAAGGCAATGAAGCTGTAGAACAATTAATACTGTGTGTCACACCATAACCCTGGCTACAGCTCAGATGACCTGGTTTTAATAAGCAGCTCCGATGCTTTCTGGTACAGGCTGGGAGAATGGGCATGCCTATACTGGTGGGGAGAGGAATGGTAGTTCTTACTTCATTTGCACTGCTGCTCAAATGTCTGAGGTACAGAGTAGGAAGTGGATGCCGGGAATGTGTGGGCATAACCATTCAAGGCAGTGGCTATAACCCTTAATGGATGTGAAAGAGCATACAGGCACAGATAGAAGGGCACAGGCAGTCCCTGCAGTGATGCATCTGCTCACATTACCATCACTTGAGGTAGTTAGGCCATATAACTAAAGCATCCTCATAGCAGATATGCCAGTGAAGACTTAAGGAACCTGCATGACTACCTGAATGGTAGCCTGATCAGAGAGATCTCATCTTAATGGTTCTGGGGACTTCAAATCACAGCAAAAATGAAAGTCCATTTGGGAAAGCTTGATGGTTTACTAGTGTGGGGTCAAGAGATATTATAAAAAATATGTTGGGCATTATACTGGGCCATTCATAACTGATACTGCAGGTTATTTAAGTAGCACTGGAAATATGTCTATAGACCATAAAATTAAGGCTAAAAGGAAGGAGGTGGTTAGTGTATGATTCTAGGGAAACCTGATTATATCATTAGAACAATCAGAAAATCAGCAGCTTGAATTCATCTGAAAGTGCAAGCTTATGTATTCTGACTGCAGTGAAGCAAAGCAAGACTGATTCAGGAAGTTAAGTTAGAAAAAGTAGAGGATAAAAATCCTTGGGATATTAACCACCTTGAAAATGAACTGGTGAGCTTCAAATATTAGATTCTAGATATTTAGGGGAATTCATAAATCTGCTTCACCATATTTGTAAAATTCAGGGCACCTCCCATATGGTCAGTGACATTGGCATGCTCTGGATTCATGAACAAAATCACTCATATGACAGCATATACATTATGCAGAGCATTGTGAAATGTAAGCCATACACTACTGTGGTGCAGCTAACACTGTCAGAAGCAGACCACCACCCAAGATTGAAGGGTACACAGCATGGCAGCCTGTGGCCAGCATTACAAAGGGCAAAATGAAAGGAACACAAAAACATTTTAACAGCTATTTGCATATGTATGCAGATATGTTTGGGTATGCAAGAAGACTGATTTTGGGATGTGTGGGGTGAAAGGTGACTGTAGGAATGTACAGTATGGCAGGCTGCATGTTCTCTATCTGTTGCATTTCAGTGCTGTGCATGTGCTCCCATGCTGTGCAAACACCCAGTGCCATTGGTTTCCACTTCATTTCTTGCAGCTGTTTTATGGTGGGTGTACAGCATGGTGATCTCAGCATCCAAGTGAGGTATATAAGACCTTCAGCACACTTTGCACCTACATCTAGGAAAATGCATCATCTCTGTTTGCTGTGTCTAATTTATTTATTTATCTACATATATTTTGGAGATACCTACAAGACTGCCAACATGGATGCCCACTAAAAGGCCAAGGACCATAATTGCAAAATCTAGGGACAGAGAGAGAGAGAGAGAGAACTAAAGTGTGATTAAGGGGAATATATAATTTTAAGACTGCAGTTTCTTGGAGTATTCCCCCTACATCAACATACATCTCAGAGTTTGCATATGTAAATAACAGGAGTGTTGGAGTGCGACCCTCCACCCCCCCCCACACACACTGGGGGTGCAGAGACAGTATAGTTTCTAGTAAAAACACCTTAAACATGTAATATGTTCCAGACTTAATAGTTTCTTGTTGAAATCAGGCTTAACTTCTTAAAGTGTCAGGACTCAGATGCATGCAATGATGCGTACACACACACACACACACACACACACACACACACACACACACACACACACGCGCATGCACGCGCGCGCACGCACACACACACGCACACGCACACGCATGCACGCACACACACGCACACACACACACACACACACACACACACACACACACACACACACACACACACACACACACACACACACACACACACACACACACACACATGGAAGAATGTTCATGACAGTCATATTTACTCATGTGCAGATTAATAGCTAAAACACTGTGTGATCCCTGGTGCACAGAAATGTGCCATGCCATTCACAAAACTTTGACCCTGCCCACAGCTCATCACCAGTTCATGCATACTGAGCACCAACTGCATCTCATTAGGATCTAGCCATGAGTCTCCATATGTGATGTCATTGTTAAACTGTCAACGCCCTATTGCTCTTTTGGCTTTAAATATACTCCACTGTTGCTTGCTAGTCCTTTGGCAGAAGAAGCGTACTCAGCAACAGTTGTGGCAAGTTATGAGAATAATACTTTCTAGTTATATTAATACAGAGAAGCAACTGTACATGTTCTTATGTTCTGGCTGTGAAGACCATAAAGTTCACTGCTAGACAACTGCTACTACTTTGCAGTACCATGTGAGGTTATACTTAATGCAGCTGACTCTGCGTAAACTAAACTGAACTGAACTGAACTGCATGAACTGCGTAAGGCTGTGAACAAGCTGCGTCCTGTAGGCCAGGGTTTAGGTTCCCTCAGCCTCTAATTGCCTACAGTGTGATTATGTGCACAACAGGTGACCAGACAGCATCCCCACCAAGTCTGAAAAAACCCAGTTAATAAATAAACAAAATAAAATATATTAAAATAAAATATCCTCAGCATGAACTTTAAAAAATGGATCACATCTGGTATTTTTCTATGTGTGTTCTTAATAAACTGCCCTAAACATTCAGTATACTGTAGGGATGAAGAGCAGCAGGCTGGGTTAGGGGGTGCTGTGTTGAAGGGTTCCATACCCATAATTACTTCAGAGATTATGCAAAGCATGTAATTTGAGTCCTTTTAAAAAGGACTGAGCTACAGGCCAGAAAAACTGGGGAATGGTAAACAGAAGTGAGACAGCTCTGTAAGAGCTTGCTGCAAAACTATCAATGTAGCCACCTTTCTCTGGCTAAGTCATACAATAATTTGTTCTTGGGGGATAGAAAAGATGTGAGTTGTGATTTTAATGTTAGACTTCTCTAACAGTGGATACAGAATACTAAGTAACTGTACCACAAAAAATTAGATCCTGAAATCTGTGCTAAGAACAACAACAAAAAAATACAATTATACAAAACAGTGTCAGTGAAAGCAAACTTTCAAACTACACTGTTGACTTCTACAGTCAAACCAATGCTTGGATTCATTCAGTAGGATTCAAACCAGTAGAAGTAGTATCGGGAGAAGTAGTAGTGTGTTTACATTTATGCTTCTCTATCTCCATATTTTGATTAGGAAATCTAAAAAGTTCTCTATCTTTAATGAAAGAAACAATGTAAAGGATTAAAGTAAGAGGTGTGTTTTTACTATTGTTATAAAAGAAAAAAGTCAAATAAAGTGAAGTGACTGATACTTTGTTTTGTGAAAATTCTACCCTAGATCAGCTCTTTCCAGTTCTGCCTTGGCAAAAGCATCCCTACCATGAGCAGCACAGTTAGATGGAACACTTCCCACTGGATTCTCAAAAGCTTGCATGGCGTGCATGATTAGTGTAAGAGGAAATTTTGTCAATATGGTGGCCGAGCGATCCACATACGTGCTCGTTTGACGTGCGCAAGTGCTCTAGCACCAGTGCTGCACGTTCCCTGCCCCCGTATGCAAATTACCCCATTTGCAGGTGAAAACCATGCAAATGAGGTAAATCTTCCATCCAGCAAGCAGGAATCAGGGCGTGCAGAAATAGCATAATATGCAGAAATGTACTCAGGTAGTAACCGAGTACGGTACAGCAAAATCCAAAACAGAGCTATTACTGCTCCAAATAAAGGCTGCATATCATTGAGGAAGCATGCCAATGGAATGGCCAAGTATAAGGCCATTGGCATTGCAAAAAATACAAAAAATATAAAAATCAACCTTTATTTTATTTTAAGCCGAACTTGGCTGTTTAAGCATAGGGCAGCGGCGTGTAAATGGGATCAGAAGAAAATAATAAAATAAACCTAAAATATGCATTCTAACTAAAATCAGTATTCTGCCATGCAAGTCAATGGCAAGCAAAAGACAACCTGGCTAGTGAATAGTGGTTGCTAAGAGGGGAGGCTCAGTGTGAGATATGTAACTATGCATTAGCAGGCAATTCTATGCAAATGAGGGAAGGATAGTGAATCCCAGTTTTCCCCAGCATGTGAGGCAGGTCCCAACAGTGTAAGAGTATGACTAGTTGAGTGCAAGACTAGGAGGTAGGTGACATCATGGGTGGATGTGTCAGGCATACTGTAAGTGGATTGGAGCCCTGTGGCTTGGGTTTGCACCTAGCATAGCACAGCTATGCTCGGGGATGTGTCTAAATCTGGGTTCCTATTACATTGTCCAAACTATAAAACTTCGAACACTACAAGATCGAACTTGTATGTTCGAAGTTTTATAATTTTAAACAATGTAAAAAAAAAATAAAACACAACAAACAGAAACTAACTCTTGTAAGCAGGGGGGCAACCCCCCCTGCATTCCCCACATGGGGGGCTGTGCCCCCCCACACCCCCTGCTCTTTAAATATACCACCTCCGAGATCAAAATACAGTGCGGTTTTCTTCCTGTATTGTGATCTCGAAGTTGGTATATTTAAAGAGCGGGGGTGTGGGGGGTGCAGGGGGCCTTGCAAGACTTTATTTATTTTGTTTTCTTTTTTTTTTTTACATAATTGAAGTGCTGAAACTTCGAACATAAGGTTTCAACCTTATGGTGTTCGGAGTTTCAGAACTTTGATAATGTAATAGGAACCCTCTAAACCCGCCTAGCACTCTTTACAAAGTGTAAGTGGGTGTGTGCGCCACGCACCGGGCTTTACAGGAAGAAAAAAGAAGTTAAACCAAGAAATAGCAGCAGTGAGCACATATGAGCACCCTGTTTGTGCAGCGCACACACGGGCTTAAACAGGAAGGCAATGGGAAGGGAAAATAGCAGTAGGAAGGTATTCAAGGAGAACTAGCTTAGCTGGCAGGTGAAATGTATCAGAATCAGCCAATTACACAGGCAGAAGACCAGCCCATCCCAAAACACTCTATAAACTAATCAAATATCTTCACCTCTGGTTTTTCCCACACTCTACACCACTAGTGCATACAAGCAGGGCAATTTTAACAAACAAACCTACAAAATGAGAAGGGCTGCAGCAGGCAACATAGAACAACATGTGCAAGAGGCTGAAGGTGGTGAGGATGTGAATGCTGCTGAACAACCCACAGTGAGGAGATGGAGAAGAGAGTACAGACCCAGGGTAACCTACTAGGGGCTACATGAGCTGGAGATAGTGGAGCGCTATAGGGTGGACAGAGGCCTCCTACAGCAAATTGTTGAGCTGTGCCGGCCACACCTGACACACCAAACTGACCGAGGGAAACCCATCCCAGTGGACACCAAGGTGTATGTAGACCTAGGTATATTAGCCACAGGTACCTCCCAAAGCACAACTGGGGATATCATGGGGATCTCACAGGCATCAGCATCCAGAGTATTCCACCATTTCCTGGATGCCATGTCAGCACATGCCAGTGAACATGTATATTTTCTCAACACCCATGAGGTGTTGACCAGCAATATTTGTCTCTTCCACCAAATAGCAGAATACCCTGGGGTACTGGGTGCTTTACACTGCATGCACATATGCATCAAAGCACCACCCAGTGAGCAGGGTAGAGTCTACATCAACCGCAGGGGCATGCCCTCCATCAACTGCCAGGTTGTTTGTGATGCCCAGGGCATTATAATGAATGTGTGTGCTGGCTGCCCTGGAAGCTATGACAATTCCCACATATGGCATCTAATGCAGCTGCACCAGAGATTTGCTAATGTGGACATTCCGTACGGTCACCTAGTGGGGATGCTGGGTACCCACTGGAGACGTGGCTGATGACACCCATCAGAAATGCACACTCACCTGAACAACAATGCCATAATGAGGCACACATACAGGCCAGACATATAATAGAGTGTGTGTTTGGGATGCTGAGGTCATGGTTCTTGTGTCTGGACACATCTGATGAAGCCTTGCAGTATTCACCAGCTACATGTACCCAAATTGTTATGGTATGTGCTATGCTACAGAATATGATCCTGTGGAAACAGCAGCAGCAGGAACAGCATGGGGCAGGGTCACACAGCCCTCCAACAATGCCAATGCCTGCACAGGCACAGAGTGACCCAGAGGAGGAACAGCCTGAACCTGCCCCAGTAGGCAGAAAGAGGTGTGCCCAGTATGCCCTGGCCTTGGCAAAGAGGCAACGCATAGCACATGCACTGACACAGTAGAGACCCAGGGAATGCCACCTCTCTCTGACTCAAACATACAGTAAAAGGGATGCCAAATATGACATTATCTGTGCTGAACCATGTATAGGGAGTATATTATGTGCACCTGACATAAGCAGCCCTCCAGCACCATCCGCAAGTCTGGCACACCCTGAAGGTAAGTCAATCAACCTACCAACTGCCAACTGGAGTAGAATGTGTTGTTACCTGTAGCTATGGTATGGATGTGAGCATGCAAGGGAATTGGGTGGCTGAATGTTATGGCAGCAGACAGTAGGCACCGATAGTGGCACCATGACATCTGTAACACATACTGGAGTCACCATAGTAGCCAGTACTACACAGGGTGACAAAACCAACTGCAGGAAATGTGCTGTGTGACATGTTTATTTATTTTTATTTTATTTATTTTCAGTTTGATTACCGGGGAAGTCCACTGGGCCAAGAAGTGCCCATTTTCAGTGGAGGCCTGGGGAGAAAAGCTCCATAGGCAATACGATACAATAAAGGTTACATAATGTAAGAGGTAAAATACAATTGAAAAGTTCATACAGTCAGGAAAATGCAAATGCATAATATACATCGTAAGACCGTGCAATACAGATTTTTTTTTTCTTTCTCAGAGGCAATTCAGATATTTACAATATTTACATACTTAGAGTCAATTGAAAGTCAGCTAAATCTATTTTGGAGGAATAGAAATAAACTTGAGATTAGAGTGGTGCAGGAGTATAGAGAGCTTAGTGGAGAGTATCCCTAGAATTTATATAGGGTGAAAGCATATGACCCACACATGCCAGTCAGGATGGTTCACATACCCAACAACAGTCTCAGCCAGCAGGGCAGGTGTAGACAAACCCAAACAGAGTCTGTGGCATGGCCCCAGAATGATGGCTATGGTTAACCCCCTCCCAGGTCTACACAGACAGACCACAGCATGGCAGGCAGTGGGATGTTAGTTCTGAAGGGTAGGAAGACAGACAATAATATGTAGGGCAACCAAAGCCACGATCTGTAGTACACTGGTATGTCTCTAGTCAGCATGATAGTTAGCAATACAGAATGAAATGGAGTACCTGACATACCAGTACGGTCATAACGAATGTGTACATGTTTCACGTTTGCCCCCCACATCCTAAATAGTAATGTAATAACAGTCAGGTGTGCCCCCCCAACCCTGTGTTGAAATGCAGAAATAGTCAGGTGTTTCCCCATCCTACATAGTAATGTAATAATAGTCAGGTGTGCCCCCCCCACCCCTGTGTAGAAATGTAGAAATAGTCAGGTATGCTCCCCATCCTACATAGTAATGTAATAACTGTCAGGTATGCCCCCCCATCCCTATGTAGAAATGTAGAAATAGTCAGGTGTGCCCCCCATCCTACCTAGTAATGTAATAACAGTCAGGTGTGCCCCCCCCACTCCTGTGTCTAAATGTAGAAACAGTCAGGTGTGCCCCCCACTGCTATGCAGAAATGTAGTAACAGTCAAAGCCAAATGATCGATGGTTTCCCTGCAGGGACAGCATGCTACCTGTTGGTGTACAACACAGAGGCCAGCACTGCAGCACAAACTACCTGGACATGATCCATAGATTCAATACAGACGGCCATACTGGGCATGCTCACACACTTAGAGAAATGAAGGCAATGTCAGCCTACAACATACTGAAAGGTCATACTGGGCATGTTCACACACTGAAACACATGAAGGCCATGACTGCAAACACTAGTGGACCAGACAAATCTGGCAGTTGCAGTTGTTAGTGCAGACAGTTGTCAGTATGCACCACTCATGCCTTGCACACACAGTGGATAGGAATACAGACATATATGTCAGGACAACACACTATAATAAGCCAAAGGTAGATGTACATAGATGTGTGGAAGAGGGTCACTGTGACAGGCAGCCATCCAGGCCTGTTCCACCCAGCACACAGCCAAAGTGCCCCAAACACATGAGGTGCAGATGTCACTCACTGCAGATACTAGCCACCAGTATCTGTCAGTATTACAGACTATGTGGTGCACGTGCCAGCTGTGCAACATGACTGTACCAGGAAGTAGTCATCTAGCAGCTGTATACACGTACCTGTGACATATGACCCCATGTGTGCCTGCATGTGGCGTGTCAATCCGTACATGAATGGGTTATGGCCCATGCACACACTGTCCTCCCCATAGCCCTACTATGACAAGCCTGCTGAGGTAATCCAATGCGAAATACACCTTTGGGAGAATTGTAGCCCAGTAATCTCTGTGGTGCGTCCCATAACTGTGCACTGCTGTAGTGTGATAAACTACTTAGGTAGGAGTTCTAACCCCAGACTTGACAACTGTGTGTGTGTATTTGTGTGCATATCTGTCTGTCTCTGACTGTGTAGAAAGCAATGCTTTTTAGGGTACTCACACTCCTTACAATTCATATACTCAACTTTGGCAAGGCTGCTGATGTCATCCGCCTAGAAATACACCTCTGGGAAGATTGTTGCCTAGTAATCTCCGTAGCATATCCTGTAACTGCATACTGTTGTAGTATGATAAAGTAGTTAGGTAGGTGTTCTCCCCCTAGACTTGGCAACTGTGTGTTTGTGAGCCTGTGTGAGCATTTATGTGCCTGTTTGTCTCTGAATGTGTAGAGAGCAATGCTTTTTAGGGTACTCACACTCCTTACAATTCATATACTTAACTTTGGCAAGGCTGCTGATGTCACCCACCTAGACATACACTTGTGGGAAAGTTGTTGCCTAGTAATCTTCATAGCGCATCTTGTAACTGCGTACTGCTGTAGTGTGATAAAGTAGTTAGGTAGGTGCTCTAACCCCAGACATGATAACTGCATGTGTGCATGTCTGTCTGTCTCTGATTGTGTAGAGAGCAATGCTTTTTAGGGTACTCACACACCTTACAATTCATAATCTCAACATTGGCAAGGCTGCTGATGTCACCCACCTAGAACTACACCTCTGGGAAGGTTGTAGTCCAGTAATCTCTGTAGCACGTCCGGTAACTGGGTACTCCTGGAGTGTGATTTAGAACTGTGGTAGGGTTCCATCTAGCCCCATGGCAGTTCTGGATGTTTTGTGTGTGTTTCAATGTCTGTGTATGGAGCAATGCATCATAGGCTAGTCATTCACAGTACATTTCAAATGCCCTACTTTGGTATTCCTGCTGATGTCATTCATTGCGAAATGCACCTTTGGGGAAGGAGTACTCCAGTAATCCCCATGGTGCATCCTATAACAGCTTCATGCTGTAGTGTGATATACACCTCTGTCAGGGCTTCTATACCCACACATGTTGGTTGTGGATGTTTTGTGAGTGTCTCAATGTCTGTGTAGGGAGCAATGCATTTTAGGCTAGTCACTCACAGTACATTTCATATTCCCTACTTTGGTAATCCTTCTGATGTCATTCCTTGTGAAATACACCTTTGGGGAAAGAGTACTCCAGTAATCCCCATGGTGTGTCCTATAACAGCCCCATGCTGTAGTGTGATATACACCTCTGTCAGAGGTTCTATACACGCACATGCTGGGTGTGGATGTTTTGTGTATGTCTCACTGTCTGTGTAGGGAGCAATGTATTTCAGGCTAGTCACTCGCAATACATTTCAAATGGCTTACTTTGGCGCAATCCTGCTGATGTCATTCAGTGTGAAATACACCTTTGGGGAAGGAGTACTCCAGTAATGTCCATGGTGTGTACTATAACTGCGTAATGTTGTAGTGTAATAAACTAAATAGGTAGGGGTTCTACTCCCAGACAATGTCCACTCTACAGGGATAGCTGTGAAAGGGGTGCATATCCATACCCATACATGTGATATCAAGGCCAGGCACTCACAGTTAGCAACTCCAGTATTACCCAGAGCACACTCTCACCCATGTCTCATACACACACACACACACACACACACACACACACACACACACACACACACACACACACACACACACACACACATGCCTAGGCAACAGCCAGTATGTGGGTAGTACACTGCATATTGGCCACTGATAGTAACTATGGAGTGCCTTCACATGTGATCCACAATAGACATACCATGCCTGACAACATGCCCTGTATGGACAGATGCCACTGACACCAGGAAATGCTGTTAGCATGCTATCAATGTAGGTGCAGGGTAAACCTGCTGCCCATTACCAGTTCCTGCCACAGGTAGGCAAGACTGGCACATCTGATGATAATCTGTGTTCACAACATGGGCCAGACACCCCAGGTACAGTTCCACATGTCACTGTACATGAATGTGGGAGGTGTGCACATTCTCGACACCATCCATGTCATGAACTAAGGAACACAAACATAGAAAGCGATGCACAGCATTGGCCACAAACAATAGTCACCCAGGTGACTGGATGGGGGATACAATACCCACCTGTGTGGGCAAATGCAGAAACTACAGCCCTGAGCCACAATGCAGACCATTGTCATGTGGCCTGATGCCAAGGTATACCCATCAACTACACTTGTATAGCCTGCTGACACAGTCGACCACCACACACCCATGCAGACATGCACCCATGCATGTCAGTACTGGTATCCTGTGTGCTTGTGTGTGTGTTGTATGGTGCGTATGTCCATATCCACACTCAGTACAACCCCCCATGGGCATACTGAAGCATGCTGTCTGATGTCTGACACCTCCTCATAATCTTTGCCTATACAACCTCCATATGACCCATGCGGTGCATGTGATACCTGCACAGTGATTTCTTGTGGCAATCCTACTACTGATGAGTTGTACTCCTGGCCCTGCCAAGTGTGTAAATGTGTGTGCGTCCCTGTGAGAATGTGACTGTGTTGACACTGGCACCTGTTCATGCAGACAGGCATGTGTATGTCACCTACTGTATAACTACCGTATCCCTGTTGCAGATGTCACTCACCATCACATATATGTTCTGAGTGCTCCACAACAGGTAACCCATGTGGCACATCCAATAACTGCATCAAACTGTGATAGCACTACATAGTTGTCAGGGGTTTGATACTCTGTGCTGGTAGGTGTGTGACACAAACATGCTTCAGTTCTACTCTTCCCACCCCTCCCCTGACATGTATTTGCTTCGGTCTGCCTCTCCCACCCCCTCTCTGGTGGATGTGGAGACCCACACCTGCTTTGCTTAGGCAGCAGCATGTGTATTTTAAGTGATGCTCGCGATCAGCTGATGGCCTCTGCATGAATTGCAGCCCTCCCCTAGCTGATTGCATGTAGAACAGCTGTGGTAACATTCCCATAGCCAATTGCATGGAAACACACTCCAGTATCTAGGAACATCATGGTAGTGTTGGCCCTTTTCATTCACTGTGAGCAGGAACTAGATCTGTTGTTTGGCAAATAACATCTCAGATGGATTGGGGATTTACCTCTAACAACATACACTGTGGAAAGAGGACAACAAACAGGAGGGGGAAGTGCCGGACCTGACTACAGACTGTAAGTGCTGCTATACTGCATTTGGAGTAATGTTGGCTTCACAGTGTTTGTCTGGATATGGCTGTTGTACATGTCTCAATACCTGCCATGTCAGTTCCATGTTTATGAGGAATCCCCATCTGCAAGGTCATCTGCAGACTTGGCAGTGCTGTGCCTTTGGTTTCATATGTTACCCACGGAGCATCTATCTGTGGACTGCAGATGATAGTGTGAGGATTGCAGTCTGTAGATGGTGAAGGCCGTGACAGTTACTGACATCATATCCCTCACAGGACATATGTTGCAACAAACCCCATTACAACAGTAAATGTATGAGGTTATCACAGCAACATGTCAATATTGGCCCTTGTATGTGCTCCCAGCCACACCTCTGTCAACCTTTGTACATATGTCGTGCAGGAAGTGGTGCATATGTGCTGTACACCATAATTAGTGTCATCATATCTGATAACAAGCCATTGATATATCAGACTGCTACACATGTTATGTACAGTAGGGGTTATATTTCATGACATAACCAGGACATTGTGCGGATGTTTGTACAGTACTGAGGTCTGTGTACTTATGGTGAATGTCGACAGTGTGAGTATTGTTAATATGTACTTTAGCTTGTGTACAGACTGTGGTAGATGTCATTGTTCTAGTTCCCCTTGTATCTGATGTTACATGCTGCCCCACTGTATGGTACCGTATGTACGTACATGTTTGTAGGGCCATGCACACACATGTCCCATACCACAGACAGCCATCAGACCAAACTGTGTTGCAGCCCAGTATATGTAGGGTCAGTCTGTGAGTGGGACATATGAGGATGGTGTAGAACAGATAGGCCATATACTGTAATATTATGCTAGCTTACCATATGTGGCTGTGGCTGTGTTCACATTGGTTGTGGTTATGCACTTTCACACAGGTGTATCTTACCCTGTGCTGTGACATGCCTGTTGAGCCTGCTATATATGCAGGTACATGTGCATTCCCCCATAGGAGATGTAGGCCAGTGTTGAGCCAGTCCGCTTGTAGCCTGCACAGTGCTTGTTACATGCCTAGCAGCTTAGTGTACTTACCCAGTGAGATGTCATGTGCAGATACTTGGCAGATGTACTGCTGCTTGGCCTCCCTTACAAGTCATGTATGTTAGACAGAGCAGTGGGATGCTGTACAGATGTATGTCAATATCTAGTGGGTAGTATGTGGCCATGGCACACCAATACCAGTGGTCATTGTGTCAGGCCAGACAGGAGCGTGTGAATACATAACCTATGGTGTCAAATGTATACCAGTCGTTATGTGATATACTCATCTATATGGCTGTCTACATCCATATTGTCAGACATGGTATACATGTTGTGCACTAAGGGCTTATGTGTATACCTCTAGACTGTACAGGGTGTGTCAGAATTTCCACATATACTGGCCAATATCTCTCCTGCAGTCCACAGGGGCATTACATGCTAGCAGCGGTACTTTACAATGATGTCCTTAGGATGTGTGTCAGTAGCCAATGGCACACAAGTTATAAGCAGATATGACCTCCAACACACACACCATGTCTGTGAAGACAATCCCAATGACAGTAGCAATAGCCTACTAATATACCTGCTATACATACCTGACATCCCCTTGCACTACGACTTTGGGACTATAGGGGATGCAGTAGGGCTACACTCCATGTCCAGGAAATATGGTGGAAATATATGTACATATACTTATCCAGATAGCCATATACATATATATATATATATATATATATATATATATATATATATATATATATATATATATATATATATATATATATATATATATATATATATGATTACACATGTGTAGTACTTCGAATTACCACTGTCATGGCAACCACCCACTATAAATCCCTACATCATGTGGGTGTGGTCCCTTTACATTTCCTGTGTGATGGACATCCTTCCTGTGTTTGGGCATCAGTGTTACAGACAGCAGGTAGCAATACCTCTTAGAGGAGAACCGGCACACACAGGGCAGCTACATATTTGTAGGAGGTTCAGGAACTACAGATAGAGTGTGAGTAGAGTTGTGTTATGCTTTGTATAGTACTGGTGTTACAGGGTGTGTGTGTGTGTGTGTGTGTACATACTAGTTTACCTTGGAATGCAGTCTGTCTACATAGTTCACAACTGTGGGCCTATCCTCTTGCTGGACAGAGGTATGCCTATCATGTTTTGTCTGTCCACCACACAGGTCCTGTGCCAAATATTACACTGGCAGTGTGTGTGTTGAGTGCTATCAGTACATGACTACATCCATTTCTGTTTCTAACCTCAATTCCCTGACTGTGGGTATGTTGCAGACTATCCTGTAACTCCAGCAACTTGCTTAGTGTATGGCAACAGTTTTCCACATATGTGCCTGTGTTCCAGCCTCTGTTCTCCACCTACATACCAAACTTTGCACATATGTCATGCTGTCGAGGGTTGTTCTGTAGTGTGCTGTGAGTATATCACACTGCCGTTGCTGCCATCAGTCCACTGCTGTTGTATCCCCACACATACAGTGGGGCTGGGGCCATATATGTGTGGGCGTCACCTACACAATACATGTGTACCCTTATGCACTCCAGAGGCCAGTGTATGTAACGGTGGTATATGCCCTGTATTATTGAGTCTGGGGGGAGCACCATAAATGACCTAGGCTGTTACAAAATGTGGGGGGTATCAGGGGTGAACTGCCGTAAGGTATCTGGATGTACAGTACCATATACTTCACCTATATTTACATTACATACATGGATTGGAGTAATGCAAGCCTACTGCCTCCTGCTAGACTGTTCTGTTTGTCGGTGTGCTTGTGATGGTGTCAGCTATGCCTTATGTAACAGTTACAACCCATTTGATCACATAACGTCTTTACCACTTATTAAGTTTGTACAGAGTGTAGATAGAGGCTGCTGAACTATATACCTGCATTACATACTGTTGTTTGTTTGGTATCCTGTGGCCCAGTCTGTCTTCACTATTGTACAATTTGAAGGGCTTGGCCTGGACAGCAACAGTTGTGAACCTTTACAGACTACTGTATTAGTGTAACTGTTTCATGGTTGCAGTACTCTATTTATATGGTTGATAGTGTCTGAACAGCTATATGACATGGGATATAGAACTGTAATAGTACATAATTAAAGGTTTTCCATTTCTGCAAACCTGTGTGTGGTGTCTTTCTTATGACCTCTGTATGGGTATATGTTGCAGGCAACGATTGACATATGTATGGGTGGCCCATACAGTGTCCAATTGTTCAGATGTTAACTGTAGGCATAGTGGCTGTTCCATATTGTGTGCACCTTCTACATATGAATCTTACTGTACATATATCTGCGTGTGTATGTGTAGTCACATGTATATCAATATATATATATATATATATATATATATATATATATATATATATATATATATCTGTATCTGCATATCTGTGTCTGTGTATCTGTATCCTGGGGATGTTGATGGCTTCCACGTATTCCATGTATTCCACGTATTACATTTCTTATGGGAGGCAGACTGTACTGCATGATATGTTAACAATACCAGCCCATCATGCAGTTGGGATGGCTACTGTTAACATCTTGTGGCCATGTCATGTCAGGTCATAGTTATGGGATCTGCAACACTTGGTAGTGTATCGCAGGGCAGAAATGTTTGGCTGTGGGGGGGATGCCTATTCATACAAGGCGTATAGTGTGTGGGGCCTCACAACCCCATTAATGGTGCATGTGGACATATGTGTGTTTGTTAATCTGCCATTGCTATCTACAGATGTATGCCCATATATACCTATATAGATATATATATATCTGTTAACAGATATATAACTATTCAGCAGGAAAAAAAGGCAATGAGTGCACCATGAGCTGAAGTCAAAAGTAAAATAACAAGTAAATCCAAAAGGTCTTCTTTGTATTTAAAATCCTCGTTTATTACAAAAGATAAAACTGCAGGAGATAGCAAGTAGATATATAACTATGTCCATATATACCTACATAGATATATATATCTGAATACACATATGTAACGTGCTGTGTATATGTAGACATATAGGTGTAGACTCATATATGTGTCGATGTAGGCATTTGCATGTATATATGTGCATATATATTGATATATATATATAGTTGTAGACATACATATATATATATATATATATATATATATATATATATATATATATATATACATATATAGATATGTTGTATCTGTTTAGATATTAATATATCTACACACACATACATCTAGATGTTGGTATACATTCTCTGTACTGTTGCATGACTGGACTGGATGATATATTTCCGAAAACATCACATTTCTTTGTGCCTGTCATGGCTTTGTGGTAAATCACTTTGGCTATGGTGTGCAGGGCCTTGGTTTGAGTCTTGCAGGTGCTGTTTATTTTGTTGCTGGGCAGAACACTGGGGTTGGATACTGAGTGATTAAGGTATTTTAAAGCAGTTGTAAGCAGGTTTGCACAGGTTTGTGTGGAAGTAAGCACTGCTAACTTCCAGTTACAGTGTCTTACACTCAGCTCCTATATTGCTTAACCTGTGTAGGCATTGCTTACCCTTGCGCAAACAGACTTAAACCCACTTACTATTGCTTAAAAGTGCATACTGCCACTTAGCCCCTCACTAATTTCTTTAAAAGAAAAGAAAAAAGGGTTGATAGGAAAGTGGTGAACAAGGGACACAAAGAGGGAAAGACAGTGGGGAAAATAGCTAGGCATGTGCAGGAATGGTGTGGGGAAGGTCCATAGCTACCCATTTTTCTACAGCAACAGCTGTTCATATACACTGAATTTGGAGGTATATTTGGACACTCAAACCCCTGGGAGAGGGGTGAGGACACCATAAATTCATTGTGATGCCAATTAGACCAGATTACATGTGTCCAGTGGACACGTGTGTGAAATGGACAGCTATGTATGGGGTGAGATTTTTTTGTGGGAACAGCTTGCCCTTTTCTTTTATTCAGGTGAGAGTGGGATGTTGGGGAGGGGTAGTAGGTATATTTGGGGAGGTAGGTTAACAGACAAGACAAACAAGATGCATACAGGGGCAGTATATGACACATGTGGGGGTTAAACACCTTGGACGGGTAGGGGTGTTTGGAAGTCGCAAGCCCATGAGCCCCCAAATGGAAACAATGGGACTGAGGTCCCCACCCATGGGCAGTCTCTACTGCACCTTCACAGACCCAAAGGTGGCCGTGCTGGGGGCTGTGTAGGAGGGGCAGACTCACCCTCTAATTGCACCACTCTGCCCTCAAGCTGGCATAGCTAGTCTCAGAAAGCCCTATCGATCTCCCTACTCACCATGGCCTGGACCTGACGATGGGTGACTGGTTCCTCTTCACCCCCGCTCTCGGAGGGGGCGAACCCCATCCCCTGCAGCGGTTCTCCCGAAGGTGGTGCAGGGCCTATGGAGGAGGAGGTTCCAGGATGGGCCCCAGACGTGCTGGTGCCTGATGGCATGGCCAGCTGAGGTGGGACAGGACTGGCCTTCCCATACGAGCTATGATGTTGCAGTTTACAGACAGATTTGGCTTAGTAATAGTCAATAGCATTCAGGATTAGTTATAACAGCATGCATAGGTATACCCATTAATCCAAAACACCAGATTTAAAACAGTTGCAGAGCAAGCAGAACACATACATATATGGAACAACAGTGGCCATTACAACAGCATGCAAGTTTAATTGATGGCAACAGGCCACCAATATGGGGGTATTTTAACATGGCACATGCATAGAAACAAAAGTGAATATTTATAAACTGATAGGACATATGTCCCAACAAAAGTTTGGAGTGTACACATACCGATTGAGGTGTGTCATTGGGTTATTTTTGCATATATGGTAGGGTGAGAGTTCAATTAACAACTAATATATCCTTGTAGTTTTCACTACATTCTTAGTCACTGCAGTGATCTGTCCTTTACATGTATTATTACACTACCCAATGGCCTTATATTGTACAGTGGTATGTTTATAGATTATTATATACATGACATGTGTCTTACATACAGGTGTGACAAGATGCAGGTGTTAATGCAACTTATGTTGAGAATTGCTCTCATATACTTTGGGTGAGATGCTGGAATGACAGATTTGTGTTCGTATACATTCTCTGACTATGTACATGTCTGACTATCAGTTATATGTCATTAATGGCTGCTACATTTCTTGGATCATCACACTGATTTTACAGGGGAACAGGGTACCAGGCTGGTGATGTGAGCCATTTACCTGGACATGCTGGATAGATTGGAACAGTTGAGGGGTTTGAATATGCATACAACTTTCTATTTGAACATTCTAGCAAATTCTGTACAGTTGTTGGGTGTAATTAAGCATACAGCTTTCTATCTGAACATTGTAACAAAATCTGTACAGTTGTGGTGTATGACTATGCATACAACTTATTAGCACTCCTAGGATTCAAACCCCTGCTGTGTGTGACAAAAAACTTACAGTTAACATCACGGTACACTGTGTTATCAGGGAACTGGTGTGAAGCTTTCTAATGTTTTCTGTCTAAGTCTCCCTCACTTGTAAAATATGACTAACCTCTTGGCACTTCCAACATTGTTATACAGACCTTCATAGACATTTTATTTGCATACTACAGTGTGGGCAACACTGCTTAATACAACAGTACTATTTATAGTACGCAACAGTTCAACAACATATGAAAGAAGAGTAAGCAGAAGCACTCCAGGGGTTATAACATTTTTCACAGAATATTACACCTTTATTTCTACTGGTACAACACTTTCTCAGGCTCTTATATTTATTTGTTATGACAGTACATGCAGATACTAACCTGCCTCGCGACACAGCCTTTACAACCTAGAATCATGGGCTTGCTGGTTCGCAGCCCGCTCATCTGCACCTGTCAGAAAAATACAGTGATGTTTAGCCATACCTATCCATAGTATACACAAGCTAGGCAATTATTACCTACTTAGTAGAATGAGTGCTTACTCAGTACTGGGGCATTAGGCATCTGCTGAGATTCCTGGATCCACTGTTCCAGTACATCCCCCCTCTGCTGCTTCAGGTCAGCATGGTGGTGTCTGACCTGCTCAACAGTCCGGGGGATACCTGTGGTAAGACTGTCCCAGGCCTCCATTTTATACTGTGAGCCCTGGTACTGGCCCTGCAGTAGTTTTTCCTCATGGTGTTTTACCAGGAACCATACCATGATTTTTGACTCCTGGATGCCCCAGCACTGCACTCTAAATCGAGTGCCTTCACCCACTCCAGCCATTCTGCCTGCAGTAGGAAACTACAACCAGTTATGGGTAGTATTCCCACCTGTGGGGTTTAAATATGGCCAATTTCCCGCACTTTTCCATGATTGGCCGGTTTTGAATAGGCTAAGCTATGGGCACACCTGCTTACCTAAGGTTGGCACTGCTTAAAGAGGTATACCACTAGGCAGATTGAATTGGCTGCCCTACACATTGCTTACACTTACTGCGTTGAGCTGTGTAGCGGTTAGCATTGCTTAATAGTTATTTAGCATTATATTTGACTTTTGGCAGTGATTTATTATTCATTATAGGTTATATATGTGTCTGGTATCCATGATTCATGTGTACATACCCTGCATTGGGTCCTCGGGACTTCTACACTTTATTACAATAACACCTCACATCAATGCTTACTGCAATACTCCAGTTCCCATATTTATGTTATGTAGCAGGTTATACAACATCACACTGTAAATAGATTCAGTTTATATGTTTGGTTTGATTTTCCTGTGGTGAGGATTAGTTTGCTGATACCTCATTCATATGTATTGCTATGATGGCTTAGTGGTTAACTACTGTGACTGTAGTGTACAGTGTCCTGTGTTCGAGCCTTGTGGAAGTTGTTTATTTTGTTGCTGGGCAAAACATGGGCCATTGGGTACAGAGTGATTAATGCACTTTAAAACAGTTGTATGCAGATGTGTGCGGGTTTGCACGAAGCTAAGCACTGCTAACCTCCGGTTACAGTTTCTAACACTCAGTTAGCTTCTACTTTGCTTACTCTGTGTAGGTAATGATTACCGCCTGTGTAAATGCACTTAAACATGCTTACTAGTGCTTATGTATGCTTACTACTGCTTATTTGTGCTTAAACCTGCTTACTAGTGCCTTATTCATTATGACACTGATACTTCACATGTGTATTTAATGCAGCACTCCAGTTCACATTTAAATGTTATTTAGTAGGTTATACAGCAAGTAAATTAATAAAAATTGTTCATATACAGATTTCACATGGAGAATGGTATGCGCTGCAGTGGGACATGAACCAGGAATGCCTGCTCATTAGGTGGCAGCCCTGCCCACTACACTATCGCTGTGCTGCTTCTTCTGCACATATCTTCCTTGTTATCGTCTTCAGCCTTTTAAGCTGTTTTAACCATAGCTAACCGATGGGCACACCCTCGCACCTACAGTTAGCTGTACTTGGATTTAAGAAAAATATGACGGGTTTGTTTCGGTTTATTTATATGTACTGTTGCTGTTGTACACATGGGGGACAGTTGCTGGGGATATGCGGACACCTATGAGTGGCCTCGCTCATTTATTTCCACTTTCTGCTGTTCTACTTTTCAGGGGCATGTTTATTCTGAGAGCTCTGCTCTCAGACATGCCCCCTGCACTCGTACATGCTCCATGTATGCCTAAGAGGTCATGCCTTCATTAATATGCATTGTACGCTGCTGTCCTCCTTCTAAACGGCTGCTTCCATGCAGGACTAGACTAGTCCTGCACGGAAGATTAGTAAATCAGGGGCTTCATTTATCTGAGCTTTCTGCTACCTATGAATTGTAATGTTGCATCATAGTTTTAGTTTATTCTGACTTCTGCCACTGTTGATTTAAAGTCCTTTCTGATAGTGATGATCATTGCTAGTAAAGGCTGCTTTGGAGAGGAATATGAAACTGGCAAAAGGATATGCTGGAGGGAAATTATTAATCACAATGTCCTAAAGACAGAAACTGGCACTTGAAAGCAGGCATTAGAATTTTTGGTTTTGTTTATGAGGATAGTTTGAAGAAATGCTGGGGCAGACAACATGGAAAGGCCATGGATTAGGAGGATGAAAAAGCTATGAAAGGCGGATGGCATAGGAATCCAATGTCTGGAATCTGCTGTAAAGTCAGACAGCTTGGAACAAACTGCTCTCTACTTCTAGTTCACTGTACAGGTAACAGAAGTTCACATCATTTGTTTTAGTACTATATCAGTAGTATTGTTAGTATTAATAACAGTATTACTATTAGCATTAGTATTAGCATTAACGTTAGTATTTGTATTAGCATTAGCATCAACATTAGTATTAACATTAGTATTAGTATTAGTATTAGCATTAATACAGCAGTATTAGTATTAGTATTAGCATTAGCATTAGCATTAGCATTAGCATTAGTATTAGTATTAGTATTAGTATTAGTATTAGTATTAGTATGGTATGGTATTGCTTCAAGATTCCAGTGATTGCAGCTGTCCACCTAAATTTTCTCATAAAATATGTTTCAAAAAATTCCAAAGAAAATATGTACTTTCTAGAAATGTTTCCATATCTACAAAAGGGCTGTAATTTAACTGATGCATACAGTGAATAACTGTTTAGATCAGGCAGTACTGAATGCCATGGCAGTTAGAGAATATGTCCTTTTATTATTTACCTTAGTGACCTGGAAGGTTAACACTATAAAATGCATAATTAAAACTAAAAACAATTTGTTACTACAATCCCAAAATGAGCAACATTTATGGAGTTACTTCCACACTAGTAACAGGACAAATGACCACATCCCCAGTCACTGACAGGAACAACTTATCATAAGTTGTCCCTTTCTTTAGCGGTGATGAAATCCTTGCATTGTTGTAAGTAATGGGGTGGATAGGAGTACTGCCACATGGGGTGAAGTCTCCCTGCAAAAATGTCTCAGTTCTACTACAGTGAGAGGAAACACTTCTTATGAGTTCTGTTTTCTGTTACTTAGGACTTAGTGAGTTGTGCAAAAACCCTTTTCGTCATATATCAGAAACTGGACCTTGTGGTTCATATCTGATTATTTATAAATGATGTGGTGATGTGTCAAAGCAAACAATACATACAGTGCAAGATGCCTTGTTGCATCAAACTGAATTACCTGTGTCTGATAAAATAAACAAAAAAGTGCAAAAAATAGCTCTGTTTCATAAAAAGAACATAGCTAGTGGAGCAATACCTTTCCACTGTCAAGGATCTTTCAGAATGGTTCTCATTTTGCCTTATACTCTTGTCCTATCCTTCACATTTTTATTGATTTTTCTAGTAAATCCTTGAGTATTGCAGTCAATGAATTTTGACAGATATTAGAGTTTCATATTTCTTAATCTTGCTGGTGGTAGTGGGACATAGGTTCATAGGTTCATAGGTTCATACTAGGCTATCTGCCCGAGGGCATTTACAAGCCTAGCCCATCGTTTTGTGGCTTACGCCACCCCTTTAGTATGGGGAACTATACCCATTATTTTGCTGTGCCTCTGTCGAGCAGTGACACTGAGGTAATCCCTGGGGTATATCTGCGATCTCCCATCCATTGGTCAAGATTTCTCTTGAACAAGGCCAGCGAGGTGCTCTGCCTCACATGTACCGGGATTCTGTTCCACAGCATAGGGAGTCTTTGGGTGATGAATCTATCCCTCCAGCACGTCCTATTAATAGCCGTGTCGAGGTTTAAGTCTCCCGCCCTTGTGGCTCTGATGGATCTAGATTTTTTGAGGTGAAGCATATTCATCAAATCTGGGTTTGACATGGCCTTGTATGTTAGGCAAAGGTCACCTCTGAGCAAGCGGTAAGCGACTGAATAGAGCTGGAGTTCTTTCAGTCGGGCAGCATAGGATAGATTTTTGAGACCCTTTATCCTTTTGGTGAGGAACTTTTGTGGCCTCTCCAGCTGCTGCAAGTGTCGGGTCAGATACATGGGGTACAGGAGAGCTTTGGCTAAGTTTTAATATACAGTAGGAACACAGATGCTTGTTACAGAGTTCCATTAGCAACAGTGAAAATAAAAACAATATAGCCCTTCATGACGATGTGAGACAGAGGTGGATATCATAAAACAGAAAAGGCAAGAAAACTTTGCCAGAGCATGGTTACAGGATGTGTAGACAGGAAATGTATAGGTCGCAGCAGTAGACAATGCAGGATGAATTCTCATTTTTCAGTTACAGTGTCCATACTTAGAATGACACCACTATAATGTAATTTATAAACTGTATTCAAAATAAAGTACTCACCAGCACAAACATTCTCATGATAGATTTCCAGTAACACAAACTGACATGCAAAATAGTTAATACAAGGTCTATACTTGTGCAGAAGAGCGTGCTATGATTAATAACAGTTTTAAGCCATACAGGACTTAGGGTAATGCCTGAGAACTAGAACTGTCTATTCATGATACAGGGCAAAGGACAAGAACCAGAATCTGCCATATGGACACTGCAACATGCTTTAGATGCGATAACATTAAACAAGAGGACATGCTATATTGCAAAATTAACACAAACAGACAAATATATGAAACTAGAAGATCTTCTGCGGCCAAATGGACAGACTGCTTATTACAGGCTATGTAAAACGTCAGAGACAGTTCCGCTGCTCGGCCAGAAGATAAACAACATTAAAGAGGCAATACTATAAAACATAAAAAACTGTAGATGGTTTAATAATTGGATGATTAGATTTGTTTATGCCCAGGACATGCTAGTAGAAAAAACATTTTTCTGTAGGAATTTTGCTTGAGAAAACATGAAAAAGAACTCAGCTTCTCCAGAAAAATGGCATTTCATCACCATCTACTGACTAAGATCATAAATTGCAGGAATCTAAGGCACTGTCAAAATGAAAGTAAAACAAGGCAGGGAAAAAGGTCTTTGTAAGCAGATATTACATAATCCGCAAGACACACACCACAGAGTGATTATGTAGCACTCTTCAAAGGTCAGCACTTCAGCAGAGGAACAGGTTCTTGTGATTTCTGCTATTGTTCAGTTTTAGTCAAAGACATTAGTCACAACAGTACTACAGTTCCTCTCAGCTTCTATTAGAGGAATAAGGATAGTGGGAACATCTTTTTTCTTTTTAACATTTTTCACACTCCACAGACCCTATAAATCCATTAGGTGTACACAGTAGCCATTTATTTTCAGCATAAAGGTGGTGAAAGCTTGAATGCTAGAAGTCTAAACCTCAAAATGCACTCACTTGAGGCACTCCTTAAAATGGAGAACATTGACATCTGTGCAGTGACAGAGACTTGGTTAAAAGCTCCAGAGAGCACCCCTGCATTACCAGGCTATAATTCATACCACACCTTTCGGCCACCAAACCCGGACCGAAACACTAAAGGTGGAGGCGTGTCCATATTCATTAAGGATATCCACACCTCCAGGCTAGTTGCTCAGCATAATGCATCCGAGATTATCCAAGTTCAACTAACTCTGGGCAAAACTGCAATCCAGATTGTAGCATGCTACAGACCCCCCACCATGCCCCAGGATTCCCACTCCTATTTTCTTGATACACTGGAAAATATTAAGGTACAACCCAACACTCTAATAATGAGTGATTTCAACTACCCCACCATTAACTGGGAAAACTACTCATGTACCAACTCTTTTGCTCAACGTTTTGTGGAAATCATCAATTCCAATGCTTTGGATCAACTTATCCACACCCCCACCAGAGACAGCAATATCCTAGACCTGGTCATCACCAACATGGGTGACCGGTGTTCCACACCAGAGGTCAGCTCCTCGTTGGTCAGATCCGACCACAAGCTAATCACCCTAGACATCCACATCCCGCTCCCACCCCCCATTAGGAAAACAACCATAAAAAATTTCTCCAAAGCCAACTTCACGCTTCTTAAGACAGAAGTGTCAAACTTCATGACACACATGCAGATGGACAATAGAGGTACGACTGCTGAATCCTACACAAATGCACTTTATAAGCACTTACACGAGTGCATGGATCGTGCTATCCCTAACATAACCAAGATGCTATCCTCCAAAAAAAGGAAGCCAATCTGGTGGTCTTCTGCCATAAACAAACTCTACAACAGAAGAAAGAAACTGTTTCAAAAAAGAGTAAAATCCCACGATTGGAGGAACTCCCTGGTCAGCCTCAGTAAGAAGCTGAGATCCCTCATAAAATCCTCCAAAGCTAGTTATGAAAACAACATTACCACTGATTCTAAAGACAGCCACAAAGCATTCTATAGCTATGTCAAAAATCTCAATGGCAACACTCAGATCTGCTCTGAGTTACAGCACAATGACACTAAATATACAGAACCAACTGATATTGCCAACATCCTGGCAGATAGGTTCAGTGCTAACTTTACCCCCCCCCCCTCTCACCCCCTAAAGGGTCCATCTTTACACTGGAAGAATGCAAAGTTAGTGTAATCATGGCTGCACAGGTAAAAACTTCACTCTCCAAAGCCAAGAACACAGCATCCATGGGACCTGACAACATCCCAGGCTGCCTTTTACATGAACTGTACCATGTTCAATCATTGCCTCACCTCAGGCTTTGTGCCCATTGAATGGCGCACAGCGACAGTTATCCCACTCCACAAAGGGGGGGCCACAACAGACCATGGGAACTACCACCCCATTAGCCTGATGAGCCTCGTCTGCAAGGCCATGGAACGTATTATCATGGAACTCATAAACAAAGACATTGGAGATCTCCAAACCCTGGACCCCACACAGCTTGGGTTTGTAAAGGGCAGATCATGTCTCCTAAATCTGATAGACTTCTTTGAAGTAGTCACCAAAGCCGTAGATGAGGGTAAGGTGGTTCACACAGCCTATCTAGATCTCACCAAGTCGTTCAACACCATCCCCCACTCTGGAATTATAGATAAACTCACTAAACTAGATATAAAACACTATGTCACAAGATGGGTTGCCAACTGGCTTACTGAAAGAACCCACACTGTGAAAGTAGCAGACTCCAAATCAGACTTCAGACCAGTGACAAGTGGAGTACCACAGGGTTCAGTCCTGGGTCCTCTCCTGTTTAGTATCTACTTCTCTGAAGTACAGGCTAACACAGAAGGTCTTTGGCTAACTAAATATGCAGATGACTGCAAACTAGGAGCCATAATTGAAACTCCTAACGATATGGACATCCTACAAAAGGGCCTCACTGAGACAGATGCCTGGTGTCAAAGACATGGTCTCAAGCTCAATGCCAAAAAGTGCATTGTCATCCCCACTGGTAAAAATTCTGTACCCATGAACTACCACATAGGCGGTAGTCTACTTAACACCGAAAGTGTGATAAGAGACCTTGGGACACAGGTGGACAGTAGTCTCTCCTTTGATAATCACATCGCCAAAGTGGTCAGGAAATCCTTCTACATGGCACACCTCATCACAAAAAGTTTCTCATCCAGAAAAAAAGAGGTCATTGTTCCCCTCTAGTCATCACTCATTAGAACCATTATAGAGTACAACGCCCCTTTTGGTATGTACCTCACAAGACATCTACAACAACTGGAAAGACCGCAAAAATACCTCACAAAGAGGATTACTGGCCTCAAACAGATGCCTTACGCAGACTGTCTCAAAAAACTCCAGCTTTACTCAGTCACATATCACCTACTCAGAGGCGATCTCTGCCTAACATACAAAGCTATGCCAAACCCAGAGCTGTTGGACATGCTCTACTTAAAGAAATCCCGATCCCTCCGAGCTACATGCTGTAGGGACCTAAACCTTGTCACCACAATAAACAGAACATGCTGGAGGGATAGATTCCTGTTCCAGAGACTTCCCATACTCTGGAACAGACGACCTATCTATGTCAAACAGAGCTCCTCATTAGCACTCTTCAAGAAAAATCTTGATGATTGGATGGGTAATAGGAAATTCAACCTGGGGATCACTTCTGTGGTTCTGCTTGACAGGGGCACAGGAAAATAATTTTTTTGGGTGGCGAAAGCCAGGGTACATTTTTGGCTAGGCTTGTATTGGCCCTAGGGCCAATAGCCTAGTACCTACCTATGTACCTATGAACCTAATGGCAAACATCCCATCTGTCACATTTTAATTTCTCCAGGTCTTTTGGGTTTCTAATACCATGACGGGAGTGGACTTCAGTCCTAAGTCAGGATATCGTTAAGGTTCATGAAATTAATATTGTTTCAATCTTTGATGTTAGCCAAAAGTGTTCTTTGCAGCACCTGCAATGCTCCCAGAATTGACACCTTCTGCAATTTATATGGAGTTACATGTATTCGTAGCATATCTAAATGTGACAGTAAATTCATTTTTATGAGACTCATTGTTCCTACTACTACTGGAACTGTCTGAGTATCTTTCTTCCACATTGCTTTAATTTCTGCCTCCAAATCCTGATATTTTTATGACTTTGTGTCTCTATTTATGTTAGGCACTGTAATTGCTGGGTGTAGCAATTTCAATGATCAATGCTATTTTTGTCCTTTTTCATGGGCTACTATATCCATTTTTTTTCGCATCTATTGTTTGAATTGTTGGCAATGGGTTATCCCATATGATATAAACTTCATCATTGTCTATAATGTTCTGTGGTCCGTTTCCAATGGTTTTCAGCTACATCTGTATTGCAGTGTTTAAATAATCCCCAATACAACAATCTTGCCACAGTATTGTGCCTTTCAGTGTACAGCCCTCTGCCATGAGAATTTTATACCAGTAACAAGGTGTGCAACTGTTTCTAATTGTTTTTCAGAACCTACATTTGTCTGTTTCTCCCACATGATCAGCACTTTATATACCAGTGTGTACATACCTCTACGGTGCTGCCATTATTAACCTTTCATCCTTTAACCATTCCGTGTCAAATCCTGATCACCATGAGCTTATTCCATGAGATCTCTGTACTTGCCACTATATTTATGGCTTTTTCGCATTTCTTTCCTTCTCATCTGATGCTTATCCTTATATTTTTTCTTTTTTTTTTTTTTTTGTTTTTTTTGGCGCATTTAGTTGCTGTCTGATTTTTGTCTACTTCCGGTTTGATTTCCATTACCACTTGCCACCTGAATGCTTCAGCTAAACACAGCAGAAAGGTCATCTTATACTTCTACTCCTAGTGTTGTAAAACCTTCACTGTTTGGCTCTGACAAGGTCAGCAGATATACATGCAGTCCCATGATCATAGATCTACACATGTAATCAATTTCTAGGAAGCCAATACCTCCTTCAGTGCATGGAATATATGCTCTTGGTATACACTGACTTTTTTATATCATTTGATAAGAGTGTAGCATTTTTCTTGTTTTCTGTCTAGCTGATCCAATACCTTTTGAGGCCAGTCAATCACACCAAAACTGTAAGTTAAAACAGAGAGAACAAATTGGTTTATAGCTTGTACTTTATTCTGGGATGTCAAGGTTGTTTTCATGTTAGTTTTAGTCTTCTGAAGTATTCCTTCCTTACTGAGTTTTATTCTCATTTGTTCATGTTTTATTGCCAGTCCTTCATCACTTCAAAAATATTTATATACTCCTTCTTGCTCAAGTTCCTTTATATCACATTCCTGTCCTAGACTGATATTTTCTTTATCCTGCAACATTCCTGCTTTGAATGTTACTTTTGCACATTTATCAAGACCAAATGTCATCCTTATATCATCTGAGAAAGTTTTAACCACTTGTAGTTGTGCTTTCAATTGCTCATCTGATGAGCTGTACAGTTTTAAGTCATCCACCAAAAGCAGATGAGAAATCTTCAAGGAAGGTTGTGTTTTGGGAACCAAATTGTAACCAAAACGTAACGGGTTAAGTAAACAGTTTAACGAGTTATTGGTAAGAGAAAACAACAGCAGTGACAAAGAATCACCCTCGAATGTCCCCCTTTGAATTTTTACCCCTGGGATAATAATTTGTTCTTTTTATGACTTAATTGCAAAGTGATTTTCCAGTGTTTCATAGTTATTGTAATGTAAGGATGTATCTTATACATCTGTAAGCACTCCTTTATCAGTGAATGTGGAAAAATGTCACTTTTTTTTTTTTTTTGTAATCTATCCATGCCATACTTAGATTCTTCCTCTTTTTTCAATTCTCCATTATGGTTTTATTTAGCCACAAATGACCCCTTGCTCCATATGCTTTTCTTTTGTTACCCTTGTGTTCTATTGCCAAGACTGAATTTTTTTCTAAATGATTATAGACTCTGTCTGCCTCAGTATAGTTTGCACATAGTGGAATGGTAGGTTATTAGTCTATAGTTTTTACGATGGCTTACAAATTCAATGCTAAGGAGGAGTATCATTTTTAAATGTTGTTAACTAGGTTGGTGTCTGTTCGGGATGGACATATATGTAGTTCTTACTCAAGGCTAAATCTTTGTGTAAAGATGTTAATACTTTTAGTTAGAAGTTAGGAACAGCCACTGGGCCAGGGATTTCCATTTAGCAGCTTTTTAAGTTTGTTTCAATTTTTCTGACTATTACATCAGTCTGTTCTGATACTGTGCATTGCTTTTATCACATCTGTCTTTCAAAGTAATTTCTTTGATCTTTACCCTTTTCTATATTCTAACAGTGACACTTCTTGTCTTAATTGCTTTATAGCTTTCTATTTTCTGTGATTGTGTTTTATTTCTTCCCTTCCTTTCCCTTAGTACTCTGTACTTTTCTTGTAAAGTTTTATCTGTTATTAGTTTAGCTGCACAGTAATATATCTTATTTACTTTTGTTACAGAGTGAGCAAAGACAGCTTTTGCACTCAAGCCCCAATTAAACAAACATATATGACACTGCAGTTATAAATATAGCAGAAAACCATACGTCCAAAAACCCAGCAAACCCTGAGCATAGTAATACAAAGTGCTAAGATGATTTTGCTAGCTTTTAACACTCATGGCATGAGCATAATTATTACAAATGGACCATGCATTTGTCAACGCCATTATGTTCTCCTCACGGTCAAGTGACATTTAAAGACATGCAAGTAGGTGCGTGTGTGAATGGGTGTGCCTTCTTTGAAGGTTGGGTGTCAGGCTGCCAACTCAGCACCATAAAAATCCACTACCAATCATTAGCGGACCAGAGTTCAGCTGTGGCGACCCCTAACTGGGAAAAGCCGAAAGACTTATTTATATATTTACAGCCTCTAAAAAAGTAGCAACACACACATTTGTTGCATATATTTGCATTCTTCTGTCTTATAAATATGTCAATACTGAATCCATCTGAAAATCAGAGACTGTATTCCATAAACTTGCTTCTGGATAGACAGGACATGAATTAATGTTCACTAAATGAAGTCACTATGATCAGAATGTAAAAACAACTGCATGAGTAAAGTACCGCTGAGATATGTTGACTTCTGTAAATATATCCATTTCAAGATCACTCAACATCCTTATTTCCAAGGTTTCCTATATCTCAAAAACACTGAAGTAAGCCTGCTGAATCTTATTCTAACATCGTTCAACTTAATTCATTTTCCCCAAAGATAGGTGCAGATATCCTGCTAGAGGACACTCGATTCAGGTGATAAGTTCATACATTAAAGCTCACACACACAAAAGTGATTCTTGAAGGACACAATTTCAACAAACAGAACTTGGCAACAACCTGATGACATGGAAAAAAGTGTGCAGTGCATCAGTGATGACAAAGGTATCACCAGTACAAAAAAACAAACAAAAAAAAAAACACAGTGTATTTCAAGGGCATTTTTCGAAGAAGTAAAACATTGGGGGAGGTGCAGTGGGGTGAATGGGGAATGTAAATTGGCCACCTCTATAACATGCTTACAAAAGTGAACATCTATTACTGCAGGTGAAACTGGAAAAAAGTCTCAAAAATCTTAACTGAAGTTGCCCATAAGCATAACAGGGAAAAGGCTACACAGACTATGATATAGTTGTATCATGGCAGATACCATACCATTCTGTAAATAACACTTGCAAATGAATTTAACATAAAATTGTCTGTTTGATCCCTTAATGTTAATTATAATGACCTATTTGTAAACAATTCTCTATATCCCAAAAGGACCCACAGAAGGGAAAGCAACATTTCTTTCCTTTTACACTCTTTTTCTGTATAAGGACGTGCCTCAGGAGAACCACATAAAAGGTTGAACAAATGCATGACATATAAAGTTTGTAATCTGCTGGGTTATGTACAATAAAGTTACTGGATGATGTTAAAGCAAGAGAGAAACCCAGATGCTGCTTCAAGCATTAGTACTACTGAAATCAATAGCACACACTGTGCAAAGTTCCATGACACATGATTAGCCATCTTTACCAGCACGTGATCCATCATGTTACTACCATGTTAAAACATGCTTCTTCAAAGACATTGACTTGCATATCAAATGGTTTATTCATATCATAACTTTCAATGTTAGTGAAATTACTTTTTTGAACTTTTCAGTATTTTCTTCCCTGGTAACAGCTCCATTTGCACACTATGGTTTGCTCTTACAGCTTTCTTGGCTGAATAGTTATATTAGTCTGCACATCCTTTTCATTAATTTTCAGTATTTCCTTCCAAAGTTTTTTTTACACACATTTCATTGTGTCCTGTGCATTTTCAGACTTCAAACTATCATTTTATTCCACTTCCACAGTACTAATACAGTTCTTTTTTATTTTTCAGGCAGGATCTCTTGAACATGCTTGCTTTTACTTTTAAACATTTTACAGTAGTGCCCTTTCCTACCACATATTCAGCAGAGTTGATTTAAAGCTCAGCAACTCTCCCTGTCAAGCCAAATGCTGCTTCTACTGCAAGACTTAATTACAATTATGCAATGCTTTCTCTGGTCTTCATATTGGATCTTTATTCACACCTGTCCTTACTAGGCTTTCAGATATTGGCCAAAATATTATTCATCCCTGTAGTGTTTTTTTAAGCAATGAGAATCTGATAAACCTTCCAACACAGTAAATTCTATACAAAATAAACTAAAGGTGTTACTGCTCAATGCTAGGAGTCTAAACAAGAAGCTCCACTCCCTGGAAGCGCAACTCATGCTGGAGAGTGTTGACATCTGTGCAGTTACTGAGACATGGTTTAAAGCCATGGAAGAGGGGTGGCTGTCCATTCCCTAGGAGCGAAGTCGTTGTAGTGGCTGTGGTTGAGTAGAGAATTTACTGGTCCTGTCAGATCATATTTCAGGTTATTTAGAAGGCATCCTGGGATATTATTGGGACTCACTGATGCAGTTCAAGGCTATAATGACTTCCACACATTTAGACTAGCTACTGCAGAAGAAGGGACAAGAATTGGAGTTGTGTCAATCTATTTACACAAAAAACTCCCTCATCAATCTCAATGCATAGTTCAGGGGACTAATCACATCTACCATAGCCAACTTTGAGGCAAAAATAGCCTCCCAGGTTAAGGATAACCATAAGGCATTTTTCATGTATGCATGCAGCCTTAAAGGGAGCACCCAGCAGTGTGCTGAACTAATAGTAAATGAAATGTACTGTACCAAACTGGATGATACAGCAAATTTTCTGGCCAATAAAGTTAGCTCCAATTTCATTCTCTTATCACCCTCAGTTTTCCCAGAAATACTATCTATGATTTCTCCCCCAACTATCACTAAAGAAGATGTTCTCTGCACTCCCCAGAGCTTAAAACACTGCTTCAGTGAGTCCCAATAATATCCCAGGATGCCTTCTAAATAGCCTGAAACATGATCTGACAGGACCAGTAAAATTTCTACACAGCCACTAAAAAGACTTCGCTCCTAGGGAATGGACAGCCACCCCTCTACTCAAAGGTGGACCATCAACAGATGCAGGGAACTACAGACCCATAAGTTTGACTATTATTATATGCAAGACCATGGAAAAAATTATTGTTGACCTGATAAGCAAAGACATAGGAAATCTTCAAACACTAGACCCATCACAGTTTGGCTTTGAAAAGAACAGAGTATAGCTACTAAACTTGGTGAAATTCTTTGAGAAGGTCACTAGAGACATGGATGAGGGCAAAATGGTACATAATGCCTACCCTTACCTGACAAACACATTTGACACAATACCATACTCAGGTATCATAGAAAACTCACACATTTAGGCATTAATCCCTATGTCACCTCTGAATAGCCAAATGGATCACGGACAGAACACATGAAGTTAGGGTGGGGGAATCCACCTCCACCAAGAGACCTGTTACTACTGGCGTCCCACAGAACTTAGTAATGGGACCTTTCCTGTTTGGAATATACTTCTCTGAAGTCAAGACAAATGTAGAAGACCTTTGGTTGACCAAATTTGCTGATTATTGCAAGCTGGATGCGATCACTGAATCCCCCAAAGATGTAGAGGTTGAGACACAGACAAATAACATGTGCCAGAACCATGGCCTAAAACTCAGTGTAAAAAAATGCATAATTATACACATTGGGAATACAGCCATTGCTGCAAATTACAATATTGATAGCACCCCCATAAGAGAAATAGTAGTAAGGGACTTAGGAACTCAGGTCAACAATAACATGAACTTTGATCATGTGTCCATGGTAGTGAAAAAATCCTTCTATATGGCACAACTTATTTGTAAAGCCATGTAATCTAGATCTAAGAATATCATAATTCACTATACTCAGTCCTAATTATACCAGTAATGAGTAGAATACACCCTTTGACATGTACATTACTAGGCAACTGCAACTGCCCTCAGATCTTCTAACCAAAACCTTATTTCCGTCCACAAACCCAAACGCCCAAATGGTCAACTTTTACTTTCCTTTTCCCTTGCTAAAAAATGGAATGCCCTTCCGTCTACCCTGAGGACCTGTGACAACCTACACTCCTTCAAAACTCAACTCCTCTCCTACCTGCATACTCACTGAAAATGCAACTGCATACTCCACTGTATAACCCCCAAGCTCCCCTCTTCCTTCTCTCCTGGCTAACCTTCATACCTTCCATATTTCTCTCTTAGTCATACATTGCCAATGTAACTAACAACTACTCCCAACCCTATGCAAATTGCCTATCATCCTCCCGGACTCTTTCTTTAACGTCCAATGTTACTTAATTGAAGGACTACCAACTTTAATGCATTCTATCTACGGTTTGAAAATTCAACCCTTTGTATGTAAATCAATTTTATCTTTGTATTTTATTTGTACTTCTTAATTGTTTGATCATTATGTCTTGTAACATTGTATTATGGAGCTTTTCTCCCCGGGCCTCCACTGAAAATGGGCTCTTTAGCCCAGTGGACCTCTCCGGTCACCAAACTGGAATAAATAAATAAATAAATAAATAAATAAATAACAGCTGGAGCAGCCACAGAGGTTTCTCACTAAAGAACACAGAGTGTAAATAATATGTCCCATGCAGAATACCTCAAAACCCTGTCTCTGTACTCAGTCTCTTACAGACTACTGAGGGGCTATCTATGCCTAACCTACATGGCTTTATCCAATCCAGCCCTGATGGATCTGTTATACATTCACAAAACAAACTGCACTAGAATTATTCAAGCTAATGATCTAAGCCTCTTCTGTGACATAAACAGAAAATGTTGGAGAGATAGGTATGTATGTCAGACTACCCCTTCTATGGAACAGAATACCCATTCATGCGAAACAGAGCTATTCCCAAAGCCTATTCAAATACAGTTTTTACCAATGGATGGAAAATCACAGATTCACCCCAGGCTTCTTGCCCACAGGCCTTATGAACAGTTTCTAGATGCTCTAAGACACAGGCATATACTCAAGTCATTCTAACATGAGTGTTGATAATTGGAAAAATTAGGGCATGAATGACTAGGCTAAACAATGCTTTAAGGACAGTAGTCTTGTAATCTCCTGTGATCCTGTGATCACACAACTCTGTTTTTCATGGCCATTATTTTCACATCACTTCCTGTCTTTATGTCTCATTTTTGTCTGTTATTCAACTGGAACTCCATACCAAGTACAGTTCACAGATAACATTGTCCTCTCTTTTAACCAGGACTACCAAAACATTAAGGCCATATTTTCTTAGGTCTTGCACCTAAACCTTGGGACATGTTTAGGCTTTGAAGTATCACAGATTAATGACTAGAGTGTAACAAAAGCTTACCCAAAAGTTGAAGCCTACAGCAGCTGCTGACCTCCTCAAGTCTGACATCTTGTACACGTCTACAACCCACTATTAACTGCAGTTCTTCTGACTCTTTCTGTGAGTTTTGAAACCTTTTGCATTGATAGAGCCAAGTACAAAAGTACCATTAGTAATTTGATGTGTCTTCCACATCCTGACATGGAAAAAATCATACGTGCCTTTTCATTTAGACATAGATCCAGAGGGAGTAACTGTAGAGTGTCTTCTGGGCAAACAAATATACATTCTTATTGCCTCCATGAATATTCCTCCTTCCTGTTCAGTAGTCATACTAAACAAGCCCTGTGATTCATACCAACCAAGAATGATGTGGTAAATTAATTATTTTCTACATAAAATGGAGCCTCAAAAAGCAGTAGAAGCTTAGCCTTCTCTTTTCCCACAATACAGTACTACAGTACACCTAGTTAAATCTAGTATTATGCAGTATTACTAATCTCAGTTCATCAAATTTAGTGACAGCGCTCATAACTAGATATTAACAAATGAGCCCTTTCAAATAGTTAGATACAATATTTACAACCCCTGGAATAGTGACCAGTGACCACTATCTTACTCATCTTCATCTGATTATGATCTTTCATACAAAGCTCAGAGCAACAACTTAATACTGAGTTATATATATTTGCAGGAATTAATGTCAGTATCGCACTCTACTTCCTTTCTGATACCCTAATATCCTTAAAGGAAAATATAGACACAGCATTTACTCAAGAGTTGGCATTGTTGTCCTGCTGTCCAGAAAACTAAAAGCTTTTGTGACACTGAATGTGCTTAGAATTTGAATACCTGTGTTTTCTATGGTTATCTGAGAAAATTCCTGCAAAAACAAACCACAGCTAGCATAGTTTCTTTTTTTCCAGAGGTAGACAATCTACAGCACTGAAATATCATTAGCGCATGCACTCACTCTGGTCCCCTGCCCTACTCCCAAATCCCACCCCCACTACAACTCCATTTATTTTGAGCCAGCTACTCCCACTAAAGACATATAACCTATAAACCTGGTCCTTCTAACAAGCCTACCACAGTACACGGGCCAAGCCCTATCTACTAAATAATTACTCCACCCTTCCTGGACCCATCTCATTTAGTTACTCTCTCAAAATCCCTGCTACAAATTAACTCCAGTAATTACATATAGTAACTTACTCTTAAAATTAATCACCATACCCTGTAACTGCCCTTATTCTGTCCCAACAACAAAAATAACCACTGAATATAACTCTCTCAACACCTTTTTGATTAGATTACTATGAAACTCATAAAGTATACAATCAAGTATACTCTTCATAATATCCCTACACATTATAGTACTCATAACTCTCTTTCAAGCAGCTCATCTAACCTCCTACCACTCCCAACTGAACATCCAGCTATCCCACCATGGAATTCTATCCCCATGCCCTCAGCAAATAAACATACATTTCAACATATCTCCAGCCATCTACAAGCATACAGTCTTTGATCACTTCAACTATACCATAACACTCCATCAGGTCTCACCATACATCTCCCTCAAATACGATTACATAATCAGATTCCTTAACACTCTTGCAAACATAGCATTCCACCTTGAAATTAGTGGTGATGTCCATCCTAACCCTGACCCCATAGCCACCACACCGCAACTTATAAAAGCAGCCTTCCCCCTCTGCATCATAGTACACTAAACCTACCTAGAAAGGGATCTGATCTGCTACTCTTAAATATAAACATCCGAAATGTCCTTAATAAAATTCAGGAACTCCATGCAACCCTCTCACTCTATGCACCAGATATAGTACTACTAACAGAAACCTGGTTGAAACCAAATATTGATGACAATGAAATTATTTCTTCAGGTTACAATATTTTTAGGATAGATAGAAATGCCAACAGAGGTGGAGGAATTGCCATACTCTCTAAAAATAACCCCATACTACCCCAGATTTTAATCGCGCCAAAATACCCTACACTAAACTGAAACTTAATTCCAAAAAATTATTTAGTCATAGTAGGAACATATATTCCACCTTGTAATAACCTGACCACTATAGAGCATATCATTCACTGGACTTTTAAAATGTTACAACAGGAAACATTCATTATGGGTGATTTTAATGCAGACTGGCTCACTTGTGATTCAAAGAATCCCACTAATCATATAAATTTACATGGCTTTACCCAAATCATAAAAAGTCCCACTAGAATAGACAAAACCTCAAATAGTATTCCATTCTAGACTAGACTCTAACTAATAAACCACCCCCTTCACAATATTCTGGCTGTCTCCACTACAGTCTTAGTGAGCACATACCAATCTACTTTCCTAGGCAATGTACACATCCTCTTAAACATACTATTTATCACCATATATGTAATAAGAAGAATTTCAACAACCAAACCTTTATAACCATAATCAGTTCCTGTGACTGGACTGTTCTAAAGGATTTGCCCCTAGATGAGGCTGTTTACTATTTCAATTCCACCTTCCTGAATATACTTGATAAATTAGCACCACTCCGGACAATACGGTCAAAGACAGATGATGCCCCTTTGTTAACTAAGGAAACTAGAGCTCTACTCAAACTGAGAAATAAGGCCTGGGAAACATGGTATGGAAATAAATCTCAAAGTAATCATCTAGCATATCAAGAACTCAGAAACAAAGCTAAAAAAACAAATAAAACAGGATAAAATAAACTACTACACTAATATCCAAATGAAATTTAAAAATAATCCACAAAAATTCTGGTCAGCAATAACAACAATCCTACATCCAGGCCAAGTATCAGCCCCTTATCCCTCTTCCTCAAACAGTCAAGGTACTACAACAGAACAATTAAATAAATTCTTCACCAAAACCATACTTTCACTCTTAAAAAATAACTGCTCCTCTCCAACAACAGTAGCCTTAACAGCAAACAACAATGAAAATATATTCTCCTTCCATGCCATCTTAACTGGAAAAATAAAGAAACTTCTCAGAAAACTTAAACCAACAACTATAGCAGCTGAAATGCTACCAACTGAATATCTAAAGCTATCTGTTGATGCTATTTCTTACCCTGTCTCAATTCTTATCAATCATTCTATTACCAAGCAGAAAATCCCATCTCTCTGGAAAATATTATACATAATCTGTTTGCATAAAGGTGGCATCTCTACAGAGTTTTTAACTTATAGGCCTATTGCCATTCTGTCCTCTCTATCCAAAATTCTGGAAATACCTCTCCACAGATAACCTATTAGCCACATCCAACATGGATTCAAATCTAATCATAGCACCACAACTGCCCTCCTTAGCTTCACTAACACCATTAATCAACATAGGAACAAAGGCAAAATAGTGTCAACCATCTTTCTTGATATGTCAAAAGCTTTTGACACTGCCTCCCACCACAAATTGCTGACAACACTATCTGACCTAAATCTCAGTCTCTCTGCACTCATGTGGTTCAGAAACTATCTAACAGGATGCCAACAAGCTGTAAAATGTGAAAAAGACTTCTCACCTCTATTTGCAGTCACACTGGGTGTACTCCAAGGTTCTATTCTTGGCCCCCTTCTCTTTATTCTCTTTACTAATAACCTTAACACAACTACTTCCCTCAGCCCCTTAGACCAATATGCTGATGACTCTACTCTTATATGTGCTGCCCCTTCCATACAGCAATTTCATGATATAACCCAGAAGTCCTTCTCTGCTATTGAATCCTGGCTTACAGAATCTCATCTCTTACTTAACCTCAGCAAAACTAAACTTATGATCTTCTATCCCACTAGAGCAAATGACTCTTCCCTCTCTTTCCTCATCAAAGCTACAGGTAATACAACTATTACAATGGTATCCTCTAAGAAACTCTTAGGTGTCATGATTGACAACAACTTGAAATTTGACCTACACATATCCCAAACTATAAAGAAAGTACATAAAAAACTAGGTGTATTTTATAGAAATAAACAATTCTTAACCAACAATACTAGGATAACCATTGCAAGAACTCACTTTCTCTCTACTATCCTTTATGCTTCACCCATACTCACCAACCTGAAGCATAAAGACCTAGGAAAACTTGAAGCTTGTTATAATAAAATAGCAAAATTTGCTACTGACACGTCATATTGATCACACCATCGTCTAGCCCTGAAACAACTTTCCTGGTTGGAACTTCCACATCTACTAGCCTATAATTGGCTGGTAACAGCTCATAAACTACTCTACCAGTCAGAAAAAAACTGTGCTCCAATACATAGTTGAACCTTACTTCAATAAATAAGTATTAAGCTCCACCAATAAATCACTAATAAAAATAAACAAAGCAAAGAATACTGCTGGAGACTCTCTCTTCTCAAATCACATAACTAAAATCTGGAATTCACTCTCTGAAACCATTAGATGTACTACTAACACTGATCATTTTAAAAAGTTACTAAAAAGCACAATTCTCTAATGCATGGCTCTGCTCATGCAATACTCCTGGTTAGCATAGACCTGTACAACACACCTCTATAGTCTATAATAATCAATATTTGCTATAAATAACCTCCACCTCTATCTTGCAATTTTTTTCTTCCTTGACTCCATCTCTTACTGTCAAACATAACTACCTTGATATCCCCCTCAACTTCTTTAAAAAAAAACTTTTTATTGAATTTTATAATAAATTGAATTAATATTACAGCATTTAAATCAAATGAAACAAATTACAAACATCAAAAACAACTATATGCAAAGTCCATGACAGATGCTGATGCTAAATCTTAACATTAATACTTTTGTAATAAATCTTTGTGTTTTTGCAGACATATTTTTATGAGTAACATTTGTAGTTCTCAAATGGAGTCTTTGCAATTCTTTATTAGCTACTGTCATTGCTAAATATGTAAACTCAGAAAAGAGATGGCATTTCTACTTTTCCATTCAAAGTGATAACCTTTCTGGCAATAGCCAAAATAGACCATAAGAGAGGCACTTGATTTTTAGGAACAGTCCTGGAATGGGAACATTAAATAAAGTATAATATTCTGTTATGTTTCATTTGTCTGACCACAATGCTTTAGTAAAGTTCCTAAATTCTTCCCAAAAGGATATTACCATTTGACATTTCAGGATCATACATTCCCAATCTGCATCCAAGTTAGCACTGTACCTCCAACATCTTTTATTTTCCTTTTTTATAGAAAAGTGCTATTTTACATGGTATTAAAAAGCTTCTATGTAGAAACTTCCAAGTAGATATTTTCCAATACATAGATGATGTACAATTATTTACTGATCACAAATAAAACTTTTTGTTGACCTCTGAAAACTTTCTTTATT
Organism: Protopterus annectens; assembly: GCF_019279795.1. Taxonomy (NCBI): domain Eukaryota; kingdom Metazoa; phylum Chordata; order Ceratodontiformes; family Protopteridae; genus Protopterus; species Protopterus annectens. The sequence continues at coordinate 132,473,032 of NC_056742.1, read as the reverse complement.
CATTCCTGCAGAATAGCCCCAATGAGAGGCATCACGTGTTATAAATTCAGCTCTTAAACGTTTATAAATTATTGATAAGTATGATTTATTTTTATATTCATTTGCATTTATTCTAAAGAAAAAAATCTAAAATTTTGGGAATAGATTTAATACTCATTGGTAATGATATCTTCAATTTATTACTTAAGAATTCCCTTCATACCTGGATATCCAACCAAATAGTATTATTCATATTGCATATATCAAAGAGTTTTCCTATATCACTTAATTTATTTTCATCTAGGAATTGGTACCAAAATTTTAAGCAATTTTTCTCTAGGGTAGATATTATATTTATGCTGTAAGACTCCAAACATCCAGTCATATAAGATATAGGAAACACTAGGAATAACATTTTTTTAAGTAAATAGTTATTATTCATTATTGTTTTAAAAGTCTCCAAAATATGCCCAATACCAGAAGTACAAGCATTTATACTTTTATTATTCATACAGTAACCTTTCAAAACCCAGAAAGCTATATTCATGTTGAAGGCAGGATTATATTTTATTTCAGTTTCCATAATTGATGTTAGAATTACTGCATGTAAAAATTTCCAGTTCAAACAAAAATCTGAGTTAAACCAAAGACTAATAATATTTAAGATAACAGATTTATATTTGGAAATCCAATCTTATTCTCTTCCTAACTTCTTACATGACATTCATATGATATTCTTGTTTTTGTGAGGATACCACAGGAATTTTAATAGCATGGGGTTTAATATTTTTATGAGTTTTTAGGTGCAGATATTAGTAATCAATGAACAAGGTATAATATGTTTGGTAGTACTATCTTTTTATTAATACAAGTCTATCCTCCATAGAGAAGAAAATTTCCCCAGCTTTCAAGCAGTTTTGCAATATTTTTAGTTAAGTCTTTATAATTTAATGATATGGTTTCCCTCCAACTAGTTTTTATACTAATTCCCACATATTTCAGCTGTCTACTCCTCCACTTAAACTCTTTATACTTATTTAACAATACTGTAACTTTTTTATTTATAGCATTACTTCTGTTTTATTATGGTTAAAATTCAGTTCAGAAAAATTTTCAAAACATTTTATTGATTTAAGAATACTCTGTAATGAAGTTTCAATATCAGTAGAATTTAAAAATATATCATCAGAAAATAATTGAATCTTTGATTATACTTATCATTAATGGAGAAACCCTTCATTTCATTTTTATTTCTAATAAGTGTAGCAAAGGGTTCTATTGCCAAGGCAAACAATAACGGAGATACCGGAAATCTCTGCTTTGCTCCTTTTACTATTCTAAATGAACCAGAATGAAAAGATCAAATTTTAACAAATAAGAAGGTATTATTATACCATTTTATTATGATTTCTATAAAGTCTGAGGAAAAAATAAAGTATTTAAATATTTTTAGCAAATATGTCCAGTTAATTGAGTCAAAGCCTTTGTGAATGTCTAAACTCAATATTGATAATTCCTTCTTATTTTTATTGGCAAAATCTATTAGAGTTAGAAGTTTGATTATATTATCCTGTACTCTTCTCCTTAAGGTAAAGCCAGTTTGAACATCTTTAACTAAATTTGGAATTATATTATTCAACCTTTTAGCAAAAATGCCCATACAAATTTTATAATCTACATTTAATAGTTTAATAGGGTGATAGGAGGAACATAACATAGGGTCTTTATTTTGTTTTAAAATAGGAAAAATCAAGGAGTATTTCCATGAAAGTAGAGCATTTAACAAATGTTTGATTTCATCAAATGCACTTGCTAATAATTTTAAAATATTGTCAGGAAACATTTTATATAATTCTAAAATTAAACAATCTAGTCCTGGAGCCTTATTACTTTTTTTTTATTTAGGATTTAGTTCTTTGAAACTAATTGTTAAATAAAATCAAGAATTCAATACACAGGAGGTTCAGATTCAAAAGTTTACTAGTGTACACCAGGAGGCAAAAAAGTACAAGTACAGAATTTTGTCTGACATGAAACAGGAAGCACACAATTTTATATAGGTTTAATATTCAAGCTATGCCCACCTTACTGACGTGATATGTCACAGGGCATCTACATCACTTTAGCTTACAGTCTTCTATTCATTAAATCTGCTGATGCTGTATGTTTTTAAAAAACTTTTCCTCTAGATACAATACGGCCTTGCTATTCAGCTGGTCAGACATAATGTCTTTCTGCAAAGTTATTTCTTCAAGGTTTCATATCAGTTCGAATACAATAGCAGATTCAGTATTTTAATACACGTCTTTGTTCTCTGTTACACTTTCTCACACAGTTGCGTGCTATCTCAGTAATACATATACAAGGCCAAATCATCCCAACAGGAAAGAGCAGAAGATTTCATTATTTCACACATTTAATTTCCTGACCCAGCAGATAATCACTTGTGAAAAGCATAAACATTAAAACTTGCTAAGCTAGCATTCTGCCAGGGTCGAAGGTCAGCTTTGCTTCAAGCCACACTGCAGTTTCAAAACTACTTCACATTTAAACATGAATTAATCCTCTCTATTATATGATTAATAGAATACAATGCATTATATACTACTTTGCTTTTAAACTAGCATTTCTCATGTATTCAAATACACATTTTTCTAACACTAATGGATTTATCTCATTTGTCATTTTGCTCCTTCAATACTTTTTGCTTTATATTCTGTTCCAAACAACAGCCAGTTTTTTTTCAGAATTTTCCAAAGTCAGATCTTTATTATTCATTCTTTCATAATGTCTCTTAAAACTTCTGAAATGCTTTTCAAATCTGTTACTCTTTTAGTTTTGTTATTAGTTTGATATGTGATTTTCTTAATGTGATTTATGTTATTTATAATCTTTGATTTTATAGCTAATCTGTGCATATTTTTAAGGTTTATAGTATAGGTTTGTAATTTAAGTTTCTCTAAATTTACTGCAACTTTATGAGATAAAATGTCAATGTATTTTTGATTTAAAACTTTTAATTCTTCAAGTTTGCATCCAAATGTTTTAGCTATCAATTTTTGATTGAAGCATCTTTAATTCATTATCCCATTTATTTCTTTTCATTAAGTACCAACTTTTTATTTGATTTCTGTCTATACACACTGAGCCGTGTGGAGGAGGGGCATTGACTACAATTCTGATCTGAGTTATATAACAGTAAGTGTCCTGTTTTTTTTTTTGCTTATTTTTTACAATTCATATATAGCACTTTTTATTGCCTGCTCTATACTTTTTACTGTATTTTATTGTTATTAACTAATCTGCACGATCGAACTAAAATTGTTTGCCTTACAGGGCCTGATAAATAAGGTTTTTACTGTCACACTGTTTGTAAAGCTTTTTTTTAGCTAGTTTCACTGTGTGAAAGGTTTTAACGGAAAATTGTATCTACTTGTTAAGCACCTGTTTTTTTTCTGATTTCCTGCCAAGGAGTGTATCATATAACTGATTTGTTTGCAGTTAAAAGCATTTTGTAGAATCTCCTTGCTCCTTTATCTGTTTAAAAACTTTCATTTTGTGACTCACTGCTTTTCTTCTGCTGTGATAAACATTTCTGTAGTATTTACTGTCTAAAAGAGTGTAGGCTAGTAGCTGTAGTATTGTTCCCCACCCAGAACCACTCCTTATGTGCTGTTATACTTGGTAGCTTTGCAGTTACCCACCCCTACTGTAAATTTGATCTGGGACACGCCTCCCAGTTTAGTATCATTAGCTCATTCTACCTAATACAGACAGAATACTTGAGAAGGCCAACCCACTTAGTTTCCTAACCTTGAATTATCTTCTGCTTCTCTTCTCTTTCCTTTACAAAAAAAACTGTGCTAGAATCTCCCTGTGTTCTGCTTAACTGTAACAAAAAATATGCTTGTTTCCTGTCTTTCCTGTAACTAGTCTAGTCCAGATACAGATTTGCTATATCCAGGACTGTTTGTAAGCTTCTGAGTCCCCCAAGCCTGTCTGTGTTGGAGGGAAGCCTGCTAGCTTATCAATGGGAGTAGTAAACACTAGTTAACCTCTCTACCACATAAGGAGTGGTTTCTAGGCCATAAATTGTAGTTATTGGCTGTCTGAGCAGTTTTTCCATCTCTCTCAACTTCCTGATTTAAAACCCCACATTTGCACTTGTTTCTTTTCTGTAACTAGTCTAGTTCAGATACAGATTCTTAATTTTAGCACTTGAATTTGCTTATTCATGCACAACACTTGTTCAGAACATGTTGTAAGCACTAAATAAGCTATAAATGACTACAGCACTCAACCTTCCTTGCTACCTAGAGGAAAACAGTTTTTGTACTTACTTTCCTCACTTGCTTAAAGAAAAACAGCTCTTGTACTTACTTTCCTCACTTATCTAGAGGAAAATAGTTTTTTACTCAGGCATATCCAAGGGTCAGCTCCTGGTGTTCTCTCCTGTCTATCTGATGAATCTGGGCATCTTGGGGCAATGTAGCAATTGCCTCATGTACACAGACAACCCTCTCCTCCTACCACCCAACACTGCAACTGTGAGAGATGCACTTATCTAGTTAAGCTAGAGGTAAAGCTCTGCCTAACCAAGACTGAACTTGACAGTCAAAAGGAGAAGGTAAACACTTGCACCACACCGCACTCATCACATAGTCCCACTGAACCTACACCACCAAAATCCACAAATAGAAACACAAAAACATTTGCAATAATTATTTGCTCAAGCAACAGAGACCTCCAAAGCAGAAATGCAAGCAACCTCCACCCCCCCAACACAACCCAAATGACACATAGCCCACAGACTCAGTATGCCACTCAACCATAGCCAATAAGGCAAAACAACGAATCCAACACACTAGTCATAGGTGACTCTATAGTCAGGCACACTGATGTCCCCCACCAGGCTAAACAAGGAGAAGGTTACTGTCAGTTGCCTGTCGGGTGCCAGGATCCTCCACATAACCCATGCTCTCAGGTCACTCATCAACTTCTTTGAGGCAGTCACCAAAGCCATAGATGAGGGTAAGATGGTTCACACAGCCTATCTTGACCTCGCAAAGGCTTTTGACACCATCCCCCATTCTGGAAATATGGCTAAACTCACTAAACAAGGTATAAATCCATACATCACAAGATGGGTTGCCAACTGGCTCACTGACAGAACCCACATTGTAAAAGTTGCCGAATCCAAATCTGAATTCAAACCAGTGACAAGTGGAGTACCACAGGGTTTAGTCCTGGGACCTCTCCTGATTTGTATTTACTTATCTGAAGTACAGGCTAACACAGAAGGCCTTTAGCTAATGAAGTTCGCAGATGACTGCAAACTATGAGCCATAGTCAAGTCCCCAAATGATGTGGACATCCTACAGAAGGGCCTCACTGAGACAGATGCCTGGTGTCAGAGCCATGGCCTCAAGCTCAATGCCAAAAAACGCATTGTCATCCCCTTTGGTAAAAACTCTATACCCATGAACTACCACATAGGCAGCAGTCTACTTAATGCTGAATGTGTGATAAGAGACCTTGGGACCCAGGTGGACAGTAGTCTTTCATTTGAAAATCAAATTGCCACAGTAGTCAGAAAATCCTTCTATGTGGCACACCTCATCACAAAAGGGTTCTCATCCAGGAAAAAAGAGGTCATTGTTCCCCTCTACTTGACATTAATTAGACCCATTATAGAGTACAATGCCCCTTTTGGAATGTACCTCACAAGACATCTGCAGCAGCTGGAAAGTCCACAGAAGTACCTTGCAAAGAGTATTACTGGCCTCAAACAGATACCCAACACTGACCGTCTCAAAAAACTCCAGCTTTACTCCATAGCATATCGCTTACTCCGAGGTGATCTCTGCCTAATATATAAAGCTATGTCAAACCCAGAGCTGTTGGACATGCTACACCTAAAGAAATCCCAATCCCTCTGAGCTACATGCTCTAGGGACCTAAACCTTGTCACCACAATAAACAGGGCATGCTGGAGGGATAGAATCCTGTCCCATAGACTTCCCATACTCTGGAACAAGCTGCCCATCTATGTCAAGCAAAGTTCCTCATTAGCACTCTTCAAGAAAAATCTTGATGAGTAGATGGGAAATAGGAACTACACCCCGGGGATCACTTCTGTGACTTTGCTTGACAGGGGCACAGGAAAATAACTTTCTTGGGTGGCGTAAGCCAGGGAACCTTGTTGGCTAGGCTTACTTAGGCCCTTGGGCCAATAGCCTAGTACCTACCTATGAACCTATGAACCAGGTTTTGCAGGCAGAAATGAGGGCAATGTGGAAGAAATATACCCAGACAGTTTCAGTAGCAGTAGGAGCAACGGGTTGTATAAAAAAGAATTTACAATCATACTTAGATATGCTACCAATGCATGTAACTTTATATGAATTATAGAAGTAGTCATTGATGGGCACATTGCGGATGTTGAGAAGAGCACTTCTGGCTAACATCAACGATTGAAACAATACTAATTTCATGAGCTTCAATCATACTTTGACAGCGGTGCCAGATGTTGTTGACGATGGGGGGGGGGGCAAGGGTGAGAGGGGTACTTAGTAATCTAAAAAGGGAAATTTTTTTAAACTATTTACTACCACAACATAGGTTCTCTTGGAGGACATTTTAAGATTACCCAATTTCCCTTTTGGTGCTTGAATTAACATTTACTGCTTGGTCTTACCTATCCCATTGGCTGATAATTGTATATTAGCCCTAGTGAGAATAAATGTGATCATACTATAGATAATTTGAGAGGAACCATGTAAGGGATGCAGCATTTAGGAACTGCTTCTATCCATTAGTGCATGAGTGGCAATCCTGCAGTACATTTTCTATTACCCATCCTAAGATCCAAGTTGCATTTGAATGTGGACAGGGATTAGCTTTGTTTTACTTGAATGGATAGTCTGTTCTGGAACAGTGATAGCCTCTGTGATATATATCCATCTCTCTACAACATTCAGTTTAGATACCTGGACTGAGTATTTCTGATGCCATTTGACTTGCTGATGTTCAGTAGGTCCATCTGTATTAGGTCAGGGGATGCCTTGTATGCCAGACATGTCACCTCTAAGCACTCTGTAGGATACTGAGTATAGTGATAAATCTTTGAGGTGGTCCATGCAAGACCTATTGTTTAGGACTTGTATTCTTTTAGTAAGGTATCTCTGTGGGTATTCCAATTGTTGCATGGGGCTAGTCAGATACATGCCAAAGTGGGCATTATACAAAATGATTGACCTAATTAGGGCTTTGTAAAGAGGGCAATAACATCTCTAGATCTAGTCAAAATCAATTTGTTTATAAGCTGTGCAATATAGAAAGACTTTCTTATGACTCTGGGCACATGTCAAATCAAAAGTTAGGTTACTGTACACACAAGTTCCCAAATGCCAAACAACCGGGTCAGTTCTCAGGGGGCATTGTCAGTTTGGTAGTTCCCTGGAGTAGATGACTTTCCAAATTATACGATAATGTATTTCTTGGAGTTTAGTTTCAATTCATGATTCTGGCACCATTTATTGTTTGGGACAAACCTTCCTGCATGATGGCTAAGACATTTGGGGATTTAATAACTGCTCCTAGCTTGCAGTCATCTCAAACTTAGTTGGCCAAAGCCCTTTGGTATTTCCTTCTACTTTTGAGATGTATATGCTAAACAAAGTGTCAGCACCAAACCTTGGGGGACTCCATTGGTGACTGGTCTCTTCCCCTATTTTGATCTCCTGCATCCTGTCAGCCAGCAGGGCCTATATTATAACAGCGAACATCAAAAGACTGAACGCTGTTATAGCGACCCCAAAACAGTGAAAACTTAAAAGCGGCCAAGTGACTTCTTTCCCAGGGAAAGAATTCGCTTATACGCCACTTTGCCATTTTGCATTTTCAACATTTGAAGTTCGACCACCATTTCAACATTCGACATTTGAAGTTTGAAAGTCTTCTGATAGGAACCCGAACAAGCATACATGTATGCATACTTTGATTCACCTTCCTAATTGTATTAAAATGATTGTTTTAAATTATATTCCTTATGTAATGCAGCACCACTTTTTAGAATGTGTTTTAAATTTGTAGTTTGGAACAGTCTTCTAGTAAGCAATGAAACAAAATGTATGAACCAATAATGACAAAACTACCCATTTCAGAAAATTTCAACCATAAAAGGCCACTCAAACTTTTGTCATTACAATCCACCAGTATCAGTAAATATGCAAAATCTCTCAGAAGTAAGTAATCTAAATAATTCCACATTAAAGGGATCTATAACTAATGAAGAGGTTGCTGCTAGCAAACAACTTTATATTTCAGCCTGTTGCCCTTGAAGAATAAATTGCCTATGCTACATTAAAAAAATGATAAACTAGTAATTTTGCAATGGGAAATGGATGGCAAACTGATACATAGTTACTAGATAAATCCTCCAAAGGAGGACATTCATAGGACTGCAGCATCCACTGCCTTTAAAGTACAGTATCAGCGATCCATCTGCCTACTGTGGGAGTAGAACCCACAGCCTTCTATATCAAAAGCAAGCATATTACCTGTTGTGCTACTTACAATACAAACAGTGTAGTATAAGTAGCACTAAACTTCTCTTCTCCTGAAGCTCTCAGCTCCTTGTAAAATCCACTTGACAGTCAACTATATCTCTCAACTTCGCACCACAAGAAATCTAGAAAAATCCAAAATTTACTTGGGAGGGGGGGGGGCTAGGTTTGGTGCAATAACAGCATTAAGATCCTGGTGAGCTCCATGCTGCAAGTAAATTAATCAGGAGGTTGTGCATGTGGGAAACATGCATGCAGGCATCATATGAAGGCAGAAATTGTGCAGCAACAAGGCTATCATGGTGTGTTAGGGGCTAGGCCACAATAACTGGCAACAGTATGGTGCTGCATCAGGGTCAGTGATATCCTCACTGGCCTCAAATATGAGTTGATTTTTGTCCTGGTATCTCTAAAGTGGGTCTGTTAGACCCATGATTGAGGAGAAGAGTTAGTAGCAGCCGATGATTAGCTGTGGGGAGTGAATGGAAATCAATGTATCTTTTATGAATAACCTATCAGGGAATGCCCAGCAATGTGCTATAATATGCCACACATACATCAGAATTACCTGCTTTGACCACCTGGGAGTTGTATACATGTTTATATAAGCAAATAGTTGTATATCTGTCAAGGTGTATACAACAATGAAATTATCTGTTGGCTGATGTGGGCTGTAATGCAAGAGATGTTATCAAGCACTTCTCACCACTGAGGAAGCATAATAGAGAATTGCCATGATAGCATAGTGCTGATAGGAAGGAAGTCATAACATAACTGGTGGTAAAGTATTGTCATAGTACCATATGATTTAGACAGGCAGTGCGGCAGGCTGTTGGGCAAAATGTGTAAATGAGTGCCACCAATTCCTTGAAAGTTTATGACAATGTCCCACAGGTGCAACTCATGTACTACCTAGCTGGGTCACATAACTGACTGAAAGCAAATAATAGGTGCCCCCACGTACCTGGTTTTAGACTGGCTAATTGAAGTAGTAAGTTATCATGATATCAATGAGGATTTTATATGATGTGTTATCATAAAATATTTGGATGTGGCTTGTCATACCTGAAAATAGATGTCTTAGTTACTTCCATTACTTATTATGCCTGCTTTGGATAGATAGGTAGGCACAGAAATACGATTAAACAAATTTCAGCAAAACTCTTTAATTTATTTTATGGCAGTTACAGCTATATTAATTTTCATGTGGAATGTACTCACAAAAAATAAATAAATTATAAACTGATAAACTACTTTATAATTAAATGATTCCAACATATTCAGGGAGAAAAGCTGTCAAAAATGTTGTTAAGAGATGAGGACCTTATTGTAGGGTAACATATCGACATGCATAGATTTACTGGATGACTTTCTTCAACATAACTTTGATATATTTCTAGGTATGAAACTAAAGTATTTTTCTTTTATTCACACAAAAAGTCAGTTCAAGGATCTAGTAAATAGTTGCATGTTAGAACAGTTTGCTACGTTGGGGTGTAGTTGATACAGAATGCTATTAACAGCCCTCGTATACAAATTCTATACAAGCATTTATATTGTAAGTGAGGAGAACTGAATGTAGAAGAAATGACTACAACATTCAATTTACTTTCACTGACTCAGGACAGCTCTGCTGCACTATAATTAGTTATATCTGTTCCTTTATCTTCACAGATGGAAAGGATTCCCAAACAAAGAAAACCTTTAGTCTCACTGTTCCTTTGGTAGAAGACTTAAAAATGAAACACACACTCCCACACAAGCACAAACGTAATACTGCAGTACTTTTCAATAAACCAACAAGATGCAAAAATCACATACACACTCTATAAACTATTAAAATACACTCACAAGCACACACAAATAAAATAGTGCAGTACTTTTCAATAAACCAAAGTTTAAAGTAAAAAGTACACCCGAATTATATAAACCTTTAAAATGAAAAGCTTTGAACTTAATTAGGTCATCAAAACAAACCATACTTTTTTTTCTTGTTTGTATATTTTTAATCTTCATTCTGTATTTGGAATTCATACATTGTATACTTGGATACAGAACTCAGGGATTAAACATGGAGATACTGTAACCTGCATTTTCTGGCTAACAGTTTTAAACTTCAGTCACTAGGTTGCACTGTCTGTTTAGAAATGCAACTCGCAATTCATAAGAGTACAAACATTTCAATGTTAAGCATAATGAATGACATCACAATTGTGAATGTCAGGCCTAAGCATTGCCAGAACAAAAGGCTGTCTCCTGATAGCCCTACCAGATCCATAGTAATTTAAAATTACCCTTCATCATCATAATAACATGTTTCACTGCATGTCACACTAGCAACAAGTAATGCAGAAAGCAAGTACTTAAATAGTTTGGCATGCTATATGCACAAAAGGTTTATCAAATTTCACAAAGTCTTGTTTATTTAAAAACAGTTTAAATCAACAATCACAAAACTTTCAAGGCTCAATGTCAGACATTTTCACATGACAATTCGATGTACACTGTAGCTTCATGAATTGCACCTGGTGTTTCTATTTATATCTTTATTCTCTATTGTACCCTCTAGGTATCTGAATATTTCATACATTTTCCTTTTGACATTCTCCTTTTAGGCGTGCTTGCATATGGAGTATCAATATACTTTCTAGCATGCAACAACACCTTTGTAAGGCATACTCATCTGTCGTGGCACAATTTAATTTTGCAATAATTTTCTGAGTTTATATTACAGTATATACAGAATGAGAGTGTATTCCTTCACTTCTTCAACTTTGACACCTACTAAGTTCATGTACATATTGTAGTTAATGCTGTTTTTGGTATTCATCTTTTCTAATTGTACATGTTCCATTCATGTAATCATCCAAAAGTGTTTATTCTAACCCTGGGCTGAGACTGCAATTCATCAGAATGATTAGCACTCTACCCCAGTAAACAGATACAGATAAATAAATAAGTAAATCTCTGTGCAATGACCTACTGACCTATTTTACTATCATCGGTGCTATGGTTAATATAATAAATGAGCATACTTCTGGGAGTATGGTTCCCCAGCATCATCTGTATGAAATAAACATGCACATTGTTGGCTGTAGCGCCACATATTCCATTCCACTGTGTGGCACTTCCATTAATTAGGTTATTTCTTGCTTTTCTACTGTCACTGCTGAATATTATGCAGTAAGAAGAACTGTCTGATCACTTTTATATTATAATACAGCTTCTTACTTGTGACTTATACAACTTTTCTGTGATTTGTCAAGTCCTACTTGTTCAGATCAGGTACCTAATGAACTTAAATATGAATACCCAGAACTCTTCAAACCATTACAAAATAAAATATATTACCCCCTGTGCAGCCTATATGGCACCCATATATCAGAGCTAAGACAGAGGATGAACTTAGACTGTTTGAAATGCTTATATAACAAATTTGTACCTGGTTCTTCTCTTTCATTGCCAGTTACAGTCCCAAGGTTGAGTATCTGGAGCAATTTAAATGTGTGAGAATATGAGTCATGCTGAAAGTACCATGGCCACGGCATTTTACATCACAACAACATTTGATGTCATCATTCTTAATCAGAAAGAAGCCACAGCTTTTTTCCCTCAATTTTACTTTCATGCACACTCTCATCAGTTATATATTTATGTGATGTAGTTTTTTTATATATTTTTAATATCTTTCATATATATATATATTTTTAATATACATATATACATAATGAGATGTTTTATGAGTTTATATATATATATATATATATATATATATATATATATATTGGCTATTGTTTTGTAATATATATATATATATATATATATATATATATATATATATATATATATATATATACACTTCAAATTTTAAATAGAATAATGAGATGATACATTAAGAATTCTTAAGTATTTTCAAGAGAATTTGCATGATTGCTGCAAATTACTGCAGCTTGATTGAAGGAGATAGTTGATTGGCTAATTATGTTTTTAAATAGTGTGCTTTCTAATGATATTGTAGTCTGATGAAGTGATCAACTAGATCGTGAAAGTGCTTACTCTTATTTTTACTTAGTTTTAATAAAGTGAGTTTTACTTTTAGCCGTGTTGGCTTGGCATTGTATTTTTTATTTTCTACCCATTAAAAGTGAGGTGCTGTAGTCTTTGCTGTAGGGCAACCTCTTTTGTTCTCTTTGTACTAGATATCATGCAAAGAGGTTACAGAACTGTGTGTGATATTCTGTAAATGGTACAATAAGAGCTGTGTGTAAGGAACAGTTACCCCCATATCCTGCATCTCAGTCCACAAAGCATCAAGTGGGCAAGTCCTATCCTTGGTTAGAGGCTACATGGGTGAAAAATGAATGGTCACATGCTTCATGCTCTTTTATTATTTTATCAGCTTTTAGTTATTCTCCATCAATAGTATATAAAATTGGCAAGACATAGTGGAAAAAGGGTCTATATTAGATTATCAAACATTTAAAAGTTCGAACGCCATATGGTAGCCACCATATGTTCGAACTCTTAAAAGTTCAAAAAAAAAAAAAAAATACCTGAAAGGTTAAACGGAGGGGGAGGGGGCTAGCCCCCCTGCACCCCCACCCCTGCTCTTTAAATATGCCAACTACGAGATCGCACTATAGTGCAGACAATGGAAAACTTCCATTTCTGCACTGTATGGATATCTCCGTTAAAATGTTCGAACATTTACATGTTCAATCATATGGTGTCGACCATATGACTTTCGAACATGTAAATGTTTGATAACGTAATTTAGACCCGTGGAAAAATACCTGAGTGTTACATTTCTAACTCTAAAGATAAGATTATTAATACAGCACCTTTCATAGTACTAGGGTGAGGGCCAATGTCTAAAGTTTTGCAATTGATGATACATATGTTGGAGTCCACTTTGACATCTGTGAAAAAGAGATTCCAGAAAGGAGTGGCCACAAGGCATAGTCCTGAGGTACTCCATTCGTAACAGTAAATACCGAGGGTAGTACTCTTCCTATTTTTTCCTGGCGCAGTGCCAGTTGTGGACCAACTTTATTATGCTTTCATTTCCCTTTAGAGCAGTGAGCTCGTGAATAATTCTGTCAAGGGGCACAGTATGATATGCTTTAGCCAGATCTTGGTCAGTGGCACAGACAGATTTACTTTCATCCAGGGTGGCAGTCACACTCTCAAATAACATTACAAGGTTAAGCATACATGGTCTAGTTTCGGCACAATGTCATGATGAGTCTCTCCATCAGCTTGCATAGTATGCTTGAGAGACTGGGGCTTGTGGAAGGGCCTTTCTTGTGGATTAGGACTACAACAGTTGTCTGACAGCACAGAAGGTTAAGTCTAAGAGTTGTTAAAGAGTTGCTTCCTATAGTCTTGTGTTTGATTCCCACAGTTTCTATTTATCTGTTGCATGACTGAAAAATCACTAAATTAGACAGTGCTCTGGGGTAGTTAGGAAATTTAGCTAGGCTTCTCAGTGGTCTTCCGGACTAAATGCTTAATAGCTACTTATATACCTAAACATTTATGGACCAAACAAATGCTTAGTGCATTAATCATGGACTTACCCTCAACAACAAGAAATGCAAAACAGTTTTCTCTGTTAAATCTAGCATAACTGCTGTTTATCATACAGATACCATTCCGGTTCAATTTAACACAGTTTATAACGGAGTCTACCTTGACCACCACATCTCTGGGGGAGTTATAAAATCCTTCTACATTGCACAAGTTAGGCTTTGTGGTATCTCTTCAAGGTCCAAAGATGTTCTAGTCCCACTTTATTCATCCTCTATTAGGACCATCATTGAATATAATGCAACTTTTGGCATGTACATTGCTATGCGACTAAACCATCTTGGTAAACCTCAAACATTTCCTCATCAAAAAGACCTCAGATTTTAGTACCCTTAGTTATTCTGATATGCTAAAAACTCTGTCTCTTTACTCAGTGTCATAAAGAGATTTCTGTTTTGTCTTTTATGCTGTAAATGACCCAGCGGTCTTTAAACTCCTTCAACCAAATAGTATCAGTGGTAAAGTAAGTACCTGTCCCAGAGACCTAAACCTATACTATCACATCAAGAAAACAAGGTGACATGATAGATGCTTAACTCAGTGCATCCCTTTATTTCAGGAATAGACTGTCCTTACCTATGAAATAGATAACTTCCTTAACAACTCTTAAAACCAATTTGGATGGCTGGATTGGTTAGCACAATTTTTCACTGGAGATATATAGAGAAAGTCTGCTTAATGAGGGTAATTTTTTTCTTTTGTTTTTAAACATCTTCATTAAATTATCATATAAGACACTTAAGACACAGGTACACATACATTAACATTAAAGAAAACAAACCATATTGACATTTGTCATGTTTATGCATTATACATTACAAATATGTTTTCTTTCTTTTTAACAATTTTAACTCCAACACATTGCTCAGTTCCTCCCCTCCCTTAAACCTCACTCCTCTTCCTGAATATTATTTTGCATGCACTGTTCCAACAAACTAATTTTATTTGTACATAATTTGCTCCTTCCTTTCATGAAAGGTCTCATCTGTAGTTCTTTTGCTTCCTTTGCACTATTCAGTACTCCATTTACAGTTGGATTAGATTTCCGTTTTCTAGTAATTGCTTTTTTGGCAGCCAGTACCATTAACTTAGTAAAGTCTTGCTATGTATAGGCAGTCTAGGTCCTTTGTCAAAAGAATCATTTCCTTAGTTACAGCAATTTGCTGCTCCAACATTTCTGACAGTGTACTTCGTAGGGAAGTTTTAAATTTGTCAACTCATTACACCCCCTTCAAAAAAAAGGATGTTCCAGTTATCTCTGTCTTTTCAATCAAACCTCCAGCATTTGCTAACTACCTCAGGAAAAGTTATCTGTAGTCTGCTTGGGGTATAAAAATATCTGTGCAAACAATTAAGGAAAAATCCTACAGCTTATAGACTTTGTCACATACTTACGAGCCATACTCATATCATTCCATTGTTCCTTTTTAAATTCCCTTTCCAGCATCTCTTCTCATTCTTTCCAAACCTTCTCTGATTGATTCTTGTAGTTATGCAATATTTTATAAACCCTACTAATTATCCTTTTTTTAACAGTAGCTTTGGTTATAGATTCAACTAAAAACTCTACCAGAGCTGTTTTTTTTTTACTTAGCACTCCCCTTCCCTGTCACTTTGGCTATACTCTGACATCAATCCCTTGTATGGAAGGCAGTCTGTAAACTGCAGTCCAAACTTCTGCTTGGCCTCATTCCACTCTATTACTTTTCCCTTTCTAGTTATTTGCTCCCAATGTCTTAGTTCCTTTGCCAATTTTCTCTGGTAAATTTTAGCCCTGTCTTGCCTATTTTCTGTACCCTAACTTGCAGTCATCCCTCTCAGCAAACATTTCCTTTCTCCATTCCCATGTTGGCTTATTTTACAGAATACTTTCTCCAACATTATGAACATAATATTCTGTAGTGTATGTGAGCGTTATCTACATAGTGCTGTGTTAGTCTTATGGCAATACTGGGTAATGTGGCTGAGCTTCTCAGTGGTCTCCTTGGGTATAGCTTGGTAGAATCTATGAGCCTATGACATACTGTTTCCATATACCAGAAACATAGCTATTTTCAAAATCCTTATTAAAATGAGAGTAAGGGTGTATTTTATTTATTTATTTATTTTTATTTTGCTTTTGTTTACTGGGTTTGTCTGACTGGGTTTAGTCAAAAACTCATTTTCAAAGGAGGTCTGAGGAGAAAAGTGCCACTCGTCTGGTCAGGATAGAACAGACAAGCAGTTGTGGGTTCAGTTCAAGCAGCTTTATTATACACAAACACATCAGAAATGAGGCTTTGCAACTTAAACTTAAATAAACTTATAAACTGACTGACTACCACACTCATACATGCTAACAGTCTGGCTGTTTTCTCAAAATGGCACTGCTGCCTGCACGTGCTCACTATTTATATGCATGTGCCTACATCTGGAAATGCTTCTTAAAGGTACATACACACGCTCTTTTCTGCATCCTCCTTTTTTGAGAAATAGTCCATATAGGAAATGATAGTATTCAATGACATGCAATTTACAGAAATGATCTTTTAACATGCAATTATACAAAACTAATTATATGACATGCAATCACACAAAATCAGACACATATAAAACAATTATGTCCAAGTTGTGTATTTTACACTAGGTTTGGAAATACGATGTGACCATGTAAGATAAAAGTCATAACTGGATCTAGCAATGGGGACTGTTTTCAAAGAATGTTCAACTTTGGGGACAACTGGAACATCATCAGGATTGGGAACGGATACTGCGGCATGTTCTGCAGTATGAACATTGTCAGGGTTACTCTGAGATCTAGAGTCTGTATCACAGGTACGATGCTGCAATATCATTTCTCAAACAGAAAGAAGATGTCTGTGGTTTCTCCTGTACTCTATACCCTCAGATTCCACTAAGTAGGATCTCTCTTCAGTACATATACCTCTCACTTGACCAATTCAATCAAAGCCTTTTGCCATTTGCATCCTCACTGTTTCTCCTTCTTTTAACGGATGAAGAAATCTGCTCATTTTATCTTCGTTGGACTTCTGAGAAGAATGTTTCATAAAAAGTTGGGCTTTGATTGCTCTGTTGTTTTTAGCATTAGACATTAACAAACTAGAACTGATAGGCAAGGTTGTTTTGGTTTGCCTAGATAGAAGTCTCTGAGCAGACAAGCCTAGTTGGTTGCCACGGGGTATATTTCTAAGATTGAGTAAATTCAAGAATATATCGGTATTGTCATGCTTTGACCTCTCCAGTAACTGCTTTGCACTTTGTACTGCACATTCAGCAAGGCCGTTTGTGGATATTCAGAACTATAACTTGCTAGTAACATGGATAAAGTCCAGCTCTGTAGCAAATCTCTGAAACAATTGACTGGTAACTTGAGGACCATTGTCAGAAATAACTTTGTGTGGACTACCATGGACTGAGAAAGGACGTTGGCAAAGAACTGATAAAACTCAATCAACTAAAAACTAAAAACAAAGGCAAAGCAGGGAATTCCACTCAAACCAAATTTAATGTTAGCATTTTCATTCACTTGCATCAATTTAACTTCATCAGCACTGGATCTCAAACCAGTTAGGATAAGAGTCTACCAACACTAAGTAATGCTGACTGTTCCACTCAAATATGTCAGTTGCTACTGTTGACCAAGGCAGCTCAGGAATTTGGCTTAGCTGAAGTGGCTGTTTTTGCAAATGCGGCTTAGTACTGCTGCACACTGAACAAAAAGAAAGCACTTTATCAATGTCTTTCACTAGAGAAGGCCAAAATACTAGTTCTCTCACCCTTCTTTTAGTACAATCAGAACCTGGGTGGCCACAATGTAAAATCTGAATGTATTCACATTGTAAGGAAGTAGGAACAATAACTTTTGGACCTTTGAAAATGATGCCATCTTCCATCAGCATCTCATCTCTGTATGGAAAACAAGGCTGTACTTCTGATGGCACACAGGATTACTTTGATGACCATCCTACATTGATAAAGTGGTGGAGCTTTTGCAAAACTGGATCAGTCTTTGTATGATCTCTTTGCTCATCAAGTCTTGTGGTTGAAAAATTAAAATTCAAAGTCAAAATTCTCTGCATCAAGCTGTTCCGTGGTATTTCTGGGTAATTTGGATAAGGTATCAGTCAGATAAAGAAGTTTACCGCTGGTATAGACCATTTTGAAATTATACTTTTGCAATTTGAGCATCATTCTTTGTAGTCTTGCTGGAGTGGAATGCATAGGCGATCAGTTTCCATTTGGATTACTTGGCCATAGATTTAATCATGGAAATTCAAACATGCAAACACAATTGCCAAAAGATCCTTCTCAGTTTGAGCACACTGCATCTCAATTTGGGTAAGAGTTCTAGATGCATAGGCAACAGGTCTACCCTCTTGAAGAATAACTGCACCAAGACCGAACTTTGAAGCATCACAGAAAAGAACTACTGGTTTGTGGACATCATAGTATCTTAATGTAGACAGGTTAGCAATTTGCTGTTTGAGGTTATCAAATGCTCTCTGGTGTTGTTCTAATCATGACCATGCAACATTTTTGCATGTCAGCTCTCTCAAAGGCACTGATAATTCACTAAGGTCAGAGATAAATTTGCCCAAATAGTTAAACATACCAAGAAAATGATGTAGAGCTGGGACATTGTCTGGAGCTGGCATCTCAAGAATAGCTGCTTGCTTGGAAAGATCTGGTCATAAGTCTGTACTAGTAAATAACTAAAATACATAAGTAACTTCTGGTAGTCTGAATTTGCACTTCAGAGGATTGAGCTTTAAATTCTGTCCAGAACTTTTCTGAGGTTTTTGTCATGCTCTGTTTCACCATTGCTTCCAATCAGTGAATCATCAACTATTATTGCACAGAGGTAGCCTGAAAAAATGTCCTCCATTGCATGCTGAAAGACTTCACAAGCAGAATTTATTCCAAAAGGCATCCTGAGGAATCTATATCTACCAAATGGGGTACTGAATGTAGTCAGTAGTGAAGATCTGTGATCAAGCATTACTTGCCAAAATTATCTCTTTGCATCCAAGACAGAAAAAACTGTGGTATTTGGCATGAGGGTTGCAGTTTCCTTGACTGTATGCATAGAATGACAAGGTCTTTTTAATGTCTTGTTCAAGTCTCTTGGGTCAATGCATATTCTGATTTCATCTGAATTTTCTTTATGAGCAGCTACCATGGAAGACACCCACTCACTTGGTTCTGTAACTGGAGAAATCACACTTTACTGCACCATTTTGTCTAACTGGACCTTGACTTTGTCCTGCATAGCTATTGGAAGTCTTCTTGCTGGTCTTACCACTGGAATGACCTCTGGGTATACTTTCATGGAGTACACAACTGGAAGTTTGCCTTGCTTGTCATCGAAAACATCAGGATCCTCTGAGAAAATAGCATCAGTAAAGCTGGAACTGGGACATGTGTCTATGTGATGTACTTCTTTGTTAAAGGAAAGCAGTTTAATTCTTAAACCATCTCTGAGACCTAGTAATGACGGCACGGGTCTTTGGACCACATAAAATTGCAATCTGTAACTGTTCCCAGCCGAATAGCATGAAAGCACTAGTGAATCTTCGGTTTGAATCTCTTCAACTCCATAAGCAACAAGCTTTGCCCAATTGCCCAAATTAAGTTGATCACCGGCCCTCACATTAGCAAATGTTTCTGCTGACATTACATTACATTACACTTTGAACCAGTGTCTACTTTGAGCTCTGTGGGTTTACCATTGATCAGGACAGTACAAAATACTTCATTCTTTGCCAACAAATCTACTGTATTAACCTTTTTACTGACCATTCATACACAATCTACATAGAAAATAGGGTTGCAACTCTCTATATGATCAACTTGCTTTTTTGAGTGACCTTTCTTAATAACTGAATAAGGCTTGCTTGATTTGCAAAACTTTTGAAAATGGTTCCATTTTTGACACTTGTGGCATTGCTTACCAAATGCTAAATACTTTTATCTTTTAGGTTCATGGTTGACACCTCAGTTATGACAGTTAAAAATAAGACTTGACTTGGGTTTTTCTGACTCACTCATACTGTACTGAGCATGCCCTTTTTACTGAGCTAGTCTTGGAACCTGCTAGAAAGTTATGAGCTCTCCCAGGAAACTCCGCAGGGACTGCAGCTGCCATGTGCTTAGTCCTGTTTTTGCGTGCCGTGTGTTTCACGCTGTCTACATTTCCTCTAGAGACTGCTGAAATCATACTCTTATTACTTGTAAGCATACTTGCATGCAGTTCTGTGAGCTCATGGATTTGACAAATCTCTATGGCTTTGCTTAATGTTAAATCACTGCCATGGAGCAAAATCTTTCTCACTGTAGCACTATTAACACCACACACATGCCTGTCTTTTATTAACTCATCTTTCAAGTCACCAAATCAGCACTTTTTAACCTTGTTTCTCAAGTCAGTGATATAAGCTGCAAAACTTTCACCTGGCTTTTGGTCTCTTGCATAAAATAAGTGCCTCTCTAATGTAACATTTGTCTGGGGGTTGCACATTTCTCTAAATTTACATTTTAAGCTCTCAGGGTCCTCCCTAGATTCAGCCGGCACCACACTATGACAGTTTTCTTGCTCTTCTGCATATATTTCTGGTGCATACACAAATGAGCACTCTCTTTGAATAGCTTCTGACCCAGCTAAGTTAAGCAAAATTAATGCCTTTGTATGTGTATCTTTATCAGAAAAAGATGCTTGTATGAAAATATTATATTCCTGCTCAAATACCCTCCAATTTTCTGCTATATTATGATCAAACACAAGAGGACCTGTTCTGCGAAATGCCTCTGCCATATCAACACACAGTAGTGAAACTGCTTGAAATCATGTATGAACATAATGCATACATATATATGCCAGAACTTTATACTAGTGCTTGTAATTATGCACAGTAGCACAACAAACTCAGAAATAATTCCACTTTGCTAAATAAGTCTCCATAGCACAAGAACACTCTAAAATCGCTGTACTTTGTGAAACCACTCCTTATCAGTGTAAGAAATACTTCGAAATGACTGTATTTTATGAATAAACTGTACACAATGGAAAAAGATCAGCATGAGAAACCCTTCGAGATGAATGCACTTTGCAAATAAACTGTACATGCACAAGAACCTTTCAAAATGGCTGTACTTTGTGAAATAACTCTGCACAGTGTAAGAAACACTCTGCAGTGGTGGCATGCTGCAATTAAATACACACAGCACAAGAAACTTTCTGAAATTACTGTACTTTGACTGTACTTTGCAATATAACTTTACTTTGCACACAGCAAACTCTTTGAAATAATTGCACCGTAATAAAGTACACACTCTGCAAACACTTTGCACACTCTGAGATTACTAGTCATGCTTTGATTGCCATCAGTCAATGCAAAATATTAATTTGTACCCAAATACAGTCTTTTACTAAAAACATGCAGTTGCCTTGCCTTTGTAAGTTTATTTTGCCCTTTTATTGTATTCAGTATGTCCTTTAAATCTCTTATCATGCTCATTATACTTTTTCTTGTGCCTGTTTTACTCTAAACATACTCGTTATGCAAACCAAAGGTAATTCTGAGCCCCATGTGAATAGTTCTGCTAGTTTTATCAAATATCATGGTGTTGAACATTTTGTTTAATTAATAATGTGGTTTGTGCTTTTTGTTTGCTTAATAATATGTTTTGTGCTTCTCATTTGATTAATAATGCCTTTTGTGCCTTATAAATATGTTGTTTCATTTTTTTTGCCAAATAAGTAATTTGTGCAGTTTTCTTTACCTTTAGTTTGTTTCTGTCCCTCTTTTGTTTGCCTGAGCTCCTTTTCACTCTACCTGCTTAGTTTGCCTTCACCTTCAACTCTGAACCTCATGTCTCAAGGAAGTTGTTCTTCTAATCTTGGTTCTGAAACCATGTTGCTCATCTGGTCAGGATAAAATAGACAAACATTCAGGGGTTCAGTAAAAGCAGCTTTATTACACACAAACACATCAGAAATGAGGTTTTATAACTTAAACTTAAATAAATGTAAACAGACTGACTACCACATTCATACATGTTAATACTGTTCTCTCAAAATGGCACTACTGCCTGCACGTACTCACTATTTATATGCACATGCCTACATGTGGAAATGCTTCTTAAAGGTGCATACACATGCTCTGTTCTACATACAAGTTCCAACAAATTACGAAAAGTTTTAAACATGCATGCTGTCACATACATGAACAGACATTAATACATATTAACAATTACACATCTTTCTTCTTCTTCTTTCGGCTTTTTCCGGTCAGGGGTCACCACAGCAGAACTCCGGTCTGCTAATGATTGGCAGTAGATTTTTACGGTGCCGAGGTGCCAGCCCGACACCCAACCTTCAACGAAGGCACTCCCATTCATGCATGTCTTTCAAACACCACTCGACCACAGGGAGAACATGCAGACTCCACTCAGAAGGCGCTCCAGCCGAGAATCGAATGGGAGAACCTCTTGCTGTGAAGCAAAAATGCTACCACTGCACCACCGTGGGTTCACTATATATTAACAATTACACATACATGTGCTAATTAGATTAAATTGATATGAAATTAATGCAACTATTACATTGTAAAGATACTCATGCATTTAGTAGATATTGGAACACTGAGCATTTCAAGAGGTGTACAGATTTTGTGATTAGTGATTAGAAATTCAAAGAAATAGAAACTCAGCAGGCAGAGAATGTCAATATTGTAGGTGGGGAGTTTAGCAGATTGAGAGGTTGAGAGACAATTATATATGGCTATCATAGGGTTTATATTAGAAGTATAGAAATAGAGGTGGGGTGATAAGCTGTGTCACAAAACTATATATATCACTGGGTGATATTAGTAAAACTATTTAGGTACTGGTGAAAACTGGTTATGGGGTATAGGATTCTGAATGAAGAGAAATGGTTTGATGATATGGCAAGCTAAAATTTACAGTGGCAGTTATCTTGGGTACATATATTTGAGCAGATTTGACAAGTGAAGTTTTAGTTGTGTTTTAAATGGTGGTGGGATATGGTTTCATAATTTAGCTACATAATTTGAATATAGACATTCACCTGCAGTATTAGTTGAATTTTTTGTTTGTAGAGTGTAAATTTCTGTTGGAGAAGTAGTGCTATATTAAGTTGTTAAAGGCTGGGCAATTTTCAGGCTTATAGAAGCATTTATGCATTGTAATTAGTTGAGAAAGAGCTAGGTGAGATGGTAGTTTTAACTGGTTTAATTCTCTGAATGCTAGGCAGTGTGTGTTCCATTGCCATAGTTTACAGTAAATGTTGCTATTTTATTATAACATTGCCAAGTCACGTTTGGACAGTTGTGAGACTTGAAGGTTAGTGAAGATTGGGACAGCTTAGAGATGAGACAGCAGTAAGAAAGTAAAGGCTATATATCTTCAGGCTGTGTTACTGAGGTAAGTTTTTACTCTTTTTAATTTCTCCAAGACTTTTGGGTTTCTAATACCATGACAGGAATGGACATCGTTCCTAAGTCAAAGTATAATTAAAGTTCATGAAATTATTATTGCTTCAGTCTTTGATGTTAGCCAAAAGTGCCCTTCGCAGCACCTGCAATGTGCCCAGAATTGACTCCTTCTGTAATTCATACAGAATTACATGCACTGGCAACATATCTAAATTTGACTGTAAATTATTTTTATGAAACCCATTGCTCCTACTACTTTTGAAACTGTCTGAGTGCCCTTCTTCCACATTACCCTTGTTTCTGTCTACAAATCTTGATATTTTATGACTTTGTGCTCTCTGTACTTAATCACTGGGTATAGCAATTTCAGTGATCAGTGCTAGTTTTGTCTTCTTTTCCTGGACTACTATATCTGGTTTTCCCACATCTATTTTTTGAACTGTTAGTAACTGGTGATCTCATGTGATATACAGTTCACCATTTTCTACAATGTTTTGCGGTTCATGTTTCCAGTGTTTCTCAGCTACAAAATTACAATGTTTGCACAATTCCCAATGCAACAACCATGCCACATTATTATGCCTTTCAGTATACAGGCCTTCTGACATTAGTGTATCATACCCAACAACAAGATGTGTGACTGTATCTGATTCTGTTTTATAAGCCTGCATTTGTCTGTTGCTCTGACATGTTCAATGAACTTTGTAAACCAACATGCCTGTAGTCCACTAGCTTGGGCTGCCAGTATTAACCTTTCTTCTTTTGGTTTAAATTCACCTTTCCTTAATCATTCCTGCATTAAATCCTGATCAATATGAGGTTGTTCTAGGAATTTTCTGTACTTGCAACTATATTTATCCATTTTCCTCATTTCTCACTTTCTAATTTGATCCTTCATCTTATATTCTTTCTTCTGTTTTTTGGCACATTCATTTGATGCCTGATTTTTATTTATTTCTGCTTTAATTTTCATTCATACTTGACACTGAAATGCTTCTGCTAAACTAAGCAGGAAAGTCATCTTAGACTTGTTCTCCTCATGTTTTAAAACTTTTTCTATATTTGGATCTTGTGAGGTCAGGAAATATATGTATGCAGTCCTACAATTTTAGATCTATGCATGTAATCAGTTTTAAGGAAGCCCATGCCTCCTTCAAAACAGGGAATATATAATCTTGGTATTTACTGATTTTTATAAATAATTTGATAAGAATGAAGCATTTTTCTTGTTTTCCTGTTTATCTGATCAAATAACTTTTGGGGCCACTCAAACAACCCAGAACTGTAAGTTAGGACAGGAAGAGCAAATTGGTTTATAGCGTGGACTTTGTTCCTAGTTGTAAGTACTGTTTTCAGTATTAATTTTAGTCTTCTAGAATAGTCCTTAATAAGTTTTATTTACATTTGTTCATGTTTTATTTTTGAGCCTTCATGATTTCCCAGATATTTCTAGATTCCTTCTTGCTCAGTTTCTTTTATATCACATTTATGTCCAAGGCTGATTTTTTTCTTGGTGCTGCAGCTTTCCTGCTTTAAAGGCTGCTTTTGCACATTTTTCAAAACCAAATGACATTCTTATATTTTCTGAGAAAATTTTAATCACTTGCAGGTGTGTTTTCAGTTCCTCATCTGATGTGCTGTACAATTTTAAATCATCCACAAAGAGAAAATGACAAGTCTTTACACTTTGTTGTTTTCTGGGAGCCAGATTATAGCCATGGCCTAATCTATTAAGTAGACAGCTTAATGGGTTAAGGGCAAGACATAAGAGCAGTGGTGACATAGAGTCACCCTGAAATACCCCCTTTGAAATTTTTGTCCTTCGGATAATAATTTGTCCTTTATCAATACTTAGGTGCAACCAAAGTGGTTTGCCATTGTTTGATGGTCACCATAATGTAATTGATCAATGTAGGGTGTACTTTTACATTTGTAAGCACTTTTTTATCTATGAATATGAGATGCTGTCAAATGCTATTTTGTAGTCTATCCATGCCATTCAATTTTCCATTATAACTTTATTTAACAACAAATGATCTTATGTTCCATGTGATTTTGTTTGTTATCCTTTTGTTCTATTGCCATAATTCAGTTTTATTCTAAATGACTATAAACTATGTTGGCATCAATTCCAATGCATAGTTTATACACTGTTGGAAGCCAAGTTATTGGTCTATAGTTTTTAGGATATTTTGGAGCTTTACTTAAGAAGGAATATCGTTTTTTCTGTTATTAACCAGGTTGGCATCTGTTCGGTGTGTACATATAAATAGTTCTTATTCATGGCTTAATCTTTATGTAAAGATATTAATACTTTTAGCCAGAAATTAGATACTGCATCTGGCCCTGGGGTTTTCCAGTTAGAAGCTTGTTTCAATTTCTCTGTCCGTTACTTCATCCCATTTCATATGCTGTACATTTGAACTTCTTACTCTTTCTTTTACTTCTTCTATCCATTCAGCATCTTTGTTATCTTCCACAGAATCTTCATAGGTATTTCTCCAAAATGTGTCTATTTCTTCTATCTTTGGTGGTGTTTCTATTCTGCTTGGCTTGTTTCTCAATTCTCTATAAAACATTTTTGGGTCATCAATAAATTGTTTATTTTTGTACTTTTCCTTTATATTTATCTGGACATATCCTCAGTTTTTCTGCCTGTGCTGACATCTTTAGTTTGTTATTTGCAATAGTGTATGACAGATCCTGGCCTGTTCTGATACTGCGTGCTACTTTTATCAAGTCTATCTTTCTGAGTATTTTGTTCCTGCTTCTGTACTCTTTTAACAGTGACACTTCTTGTCTTAATTGCTTTATAGTTTTCTCTATTCGATACTTTCATGATGGCATTTGTTTTCTTCCTTTCCTTTCCCTTACTGCCCTGTGTTTTGTAGTAAGACTTCATCTGTTATTAATTTAACTACACAGTAATATATCCTATTTACATCTGTTATATTACATGAATTTCTATGAACAGTCTTGATTAGTGCCTTCATTTGTTTTATCAAACTTCTAACATTTTGGGTTTTATTAACTTTTTGTAGCCAATTTCTTTCATTGATCTTAATATGTCTATCCATCTCTAATAAATCAAGCAATTCTTCCCCTAGATCACTTTCTTATAAACTAAGGGCATATTTTTTGTTTTCCATTTCCTCCTCATAGCTACAGAAAGTTCCAGAAAAATCTTCCTGTCCCATATTCTCTTCAGCTTCAGCCTGTGTCATACATTACTCTTTCATATGAGAACTCACTGGCCTATCACTCCACAACACTGACTGAGTCAGAGTTGCCATAGTTTCCTGTTCCTTTCCTTGCTGTCCAACTTCAACTGAGCTTTTGTAGTGATTTATTTGAAGGCTCTAAAGTATCTTCATATGACAAATAATCAGATGCTTTCTGCACCACTGGTATCTCCTTAATTTGGAGGTTTGTTATTTTTGTCATGCTGTGATGTTATCAGAGTTAGATTTTCTACACTAAATCCTCCACTTCACAGGTAATCCATAACTTCAGTTTCTATTTCTTTAACTTTAACTTCTCTGTTACTAATCCTCTTTTCTACGTTTCCCTTTATTTTCTTATTTTTTGTATTGTAAAATTTTCCATATCTGAATGTTTTTGCCTGTTTTTACTTTCTCCTTTGCATAAATATTGTACCATATTAAATCTTTTATCTTTCCCATGTCCATAGTTCTTCAGATGTCTCCCACCCCTCATGTTTCTTCGTACTTGGGAGAGTCATTGTTCCATCATGCTGTGCCTGTGACATGACCTGTGTTAGACTTTCTACATAAATGTTTCACTTCTCAGGTATTCCATAATTTCAGTTTCTATTCTTTTAACTTCTGCTTTACTAATCTTCTGTTCTATGTTCCCCCTTTGTGATCTTATTTTTTGTATTGTGAATTTTTCCATATTTAGGCACCTTTGCCTGTATATCTCTTCAAGTATCTCTGGAGCTGCTTTTTTAATATTAATTAATTTGATTTTCCCCTTTGCATAAATATTGCACCATATCAGCTTTCTTTTCTTTCCCATGTCCATATCTCTTTTTCATACCTTTTAAAGGTCTCTAGATGTTGTTCTTCATATTTTCACATTTTCTCAGTCACTTCTTTTTCCAAAAGGCATGTGGTTCTTGGTCTACATAATATTTTTCATGTGTTTTCTTAAGACTTCACTTTCTTGAGACCAAAAGCCAAGCTTCACTTTTCAACTATCATCAAATCGTAACCTCATCAAAAAAAAAAAATGACAAAAAACTGTACTATGCAACTATACAACAAAAGCACCAAAACAATACCCAGAAATTCTGGAGAGCCATCAATTTGTTTCTAAAACTTGGTCAATCCACAACCCTAGTGCCAATCACAACAATCTCCACTGACAGCATTGCCTCCCAATTTAATTTTCACTTTATCAACTCTATCCTATCCCTAGTAAAAACAACAGCACTTCCAATCTATCAGTAACAAGGTCAACAGAAAATCTCAAGTCATTCTCTATAAAACCAATACAAACTAACACCATAAAACAAAAAAACCTTCATTCTAAACTAAAGCCCTCATCCCTCGCTGCAGACCAATTACCCAATTAATTTCTAAGACTAGCAGTAGACACCATCTCCTTCCCTATATCCCTCCTATTCAACTGATCCATTACTGTGCATTTTTTTCCCAAAGTTTTAGAAAGTCTCTTATATCAACCATTTGCACAGAGGCTGTGCCTCTACTGAGCTCACAAACTACAGGCCTATCACTATTGTCTCCCCACCATCGCCAAGATTCTGGAAAAATGCATCCATACTCAACTACACCACTATCTGCTAAGCAATAACTTCCTATCTGCATCCCAACATGCTTTTTGACCAAAGCATAGCACCAATACAGCTCTTGTTAGTTTTACTAATTCAATCAACCAGCTTAGAAATTCTGGCCAGCTCATCTCTTCTATCTTTCTTGATATGTCAAAGGCTATTGACACAGTTTCCCACCAGAAACTTCTCAATGAGCTAGCCTATTTGAATCTTTCCCGATTTGCCCTCTCCTGGTTCCTTGGCTATTTATCTGACCACCAACAGCCAGTCACATGGCAGGATGAACTTTTCTCCCTTTTACCTGTCTCTGTCAGTGTGCCTTAAGTCTCAATACTCTGTTGACTGCTCTTCACTATTTTCACCAGAGTCACTCAACATGCAACCGTCGTTCAGTACACAGATGACTCCTCCCTCATATGTTCAGCTCCCTCCCTACCAGAACTCCTACAAATACCCAGCAAGCTTTATCAAAAACTGCTTCTCTGATTCCCAACTTGTTCTCGGTCTGAATAAAACAAAAGCTCATGCTCTTTACTAGTATAAAAACACACAATCACCTTCACCCTTTACTACATACTCATCCAATAAAATTAAAATCAAATCTGTTGATCACAGCCAACATTTTGGTGTCACAATAAATAACAATCTTAGATTTGACAAACATTTAGCTATAACTATCAAAAAGGTCCACAATAAGCTAGGCTCACTCTGCATAATCAAGCCTTTCCTAACCGACTCCACCAGACAGTCCATATCCAAGACTCGTCTACTTTCCACCTGCTATACGGTTCACCTATATTCACAAATCTCAGAAAAAATTATTTAAATAAATTGGAGACCTGTGATAACAAAATAGCCAGATTCACTACAAACCTCCATTACAGATCACACCATTGCACAGCATTGCACCATCTAAAAAGGGTAGAACTACCTAATCCTTTATCTTTCAACCAATTAACATCTTTCACCATCCAAACAGCAGCCTTGCACTCTAAGACCTAGTTCAGCCCTACAACCCTAGTAGGTAAACTATGCAATATAAACAACTTCCTTATCCTATTTAAATCAACTTTCTAAACCAAACCCACCCGACTATTTATAATACTCAACAACCTTTAGAACAATACTAACTAAATCTAACCTAACTTCCTGTCCTATCCTTTCTTATGCTTTGTTTCTAACTCCCTATCCTAACCATGCTCATACCTTTTTTTAACTCTTCTATATCAACCTGTTTTCCTAGACATTCCAAGCACATGCTTTTTAACCTTCTACATCTAATTTCCAATAACTCCCTTTCTTAACTTACCACCTTTTTTCTTCTGGTTGTCATTCATGACATCTATCTAAGTATCATGTCATTCTATACTCTCACAACCTGTCCAATAATTTCTCTACATAGTTCATACTATAAACCTATAAAGATCTTAAAACTTCAATGTAACCATGTATATATAATCACCTTTTAAAATGTTTACATTTTTTTCAATGTAACCATGAATATTGATTGTCATTTTTTGTACATGTGGAGCTTTTCTCCCCGGACCTCCGCTGAAAATGGACATGTATCCAGTCGGAGTCTCCCGGTTAACCAATGTAAAATAAAATAAAATAAATAAATAAAATACTCCAGCTGAAGATCCCTAAGATTAACTAACAAACTCCTACTAAGAGTAACCAAATACAACAATAGCTACGAGGATTCCCTATTCTCAAACCAGGAATTCAGTTCCCCAAATAATACTCAGCACTACCAATACCTCCAAAATTGAAAGATTACTTAAGGAACACCTAACCAATAGCTGGCTCTGCTTATGTGCCACGCCAGACTGAACATACATATGTTCAACTCTCATACTTCCATGCTATGCCTCTCTATCCTATTCTAAGTCCATCAGTCTATACTTAGCTTCCTTCCCCTCTAACTATTCTTAACAAATTCTGTGACAAGATTTGTTTAATAGATTATTAATTTCTGATTCACACTGTACTATAATAAGACTCAGCAGTATGTTTGACTACTCTGAATTCATGTTACTCATTTGCCAAGTAGTCACATATTTTTCCCCTGTTATGCATTCATCATGTTAACTACTTTCAGAAATAATCTGTTACATCCTATTACTTTCATATCTGGACCTTTTATGCTTACATAATGAACTGTTTTATTATCTTAACTACTCTCATATGTGAAAATAATGTACTTTTTCTTTTCATAATAATGTTTTGCAATGGAACTTTTCTCCCCGGGCTTCTGCTGAAAATGGGCCAATGACCCAGTTGGACTTTCCCGGAAAACAAATGTAAAATAAAATAAATAAACAGAATAAAATTTGTTGTATTAATGAACATAAATCTGCATTTGAAGCTTTTGATAGTTTTTCTTTTATAAGTATTTTTCTTTCCTCTAATTCGTCTCTTAATCTCTTTATATATCTTCTGTCTAGAAATTCAGGACTTCTGGGCTTCTTGCAAAATAGTAACAATACGTAATTTCTTTCTTATCCTCAACAGTTCACTCCATCATCTTTATGTCTCTTTTTTGGCTTGTCAATTTTTGTGAGTTTTGTGGACTACTACTTCCTTCTATAACAAGACGGACATTCTCCCACTGAGCCTAGCCTAACCCTATTGTAGGAATGTTTCCATGTCTTGAGGAATCTACACTGTCATTTTTTTCCAGTCATGGTACTAGTGCGACTACTAGGATTGGGCACTTTTTTATCCTGGGACTTGTGCAAACAGCTGTCTAGTTTGTTTTTTAACCTACTTCAGTCCATGCTATATGCTGTATAAAATACAGTCTATATATCAATGTCATCTTGGTGACATTTTGTGAAAACTGGGCTTACCTAGTGAAGGTATTCACCAAGACTTGAGGATGAATTCAGTTATATCAATACTAGTCTTCTTTGCTTGCTAATTTTATCATGTCTCGCTTCGGACCACCAAAAGTTTTTACTGTATATAACGTACCTAGTTTTTGATGAATTTGTTTAACCATGTGTGATACAAGGTGGTCAAATTTCAACTTGTCATCTCTGATGACATTCAGTAATTTTGTATGGTTTACTAGATTTATCATGGTCTTGTTGGGAGAGATGACAGTCAATAGTATTGTGCTGATAGAGACATGTTTTTGGGGTAAAGAGCAGTATTTTTTCTTTTAGGATTTAGAAGCAATCATGAATTATTTAGTTACATTTCATTTGATAGGAAGAATTGCTGTGTAGGGTCTTAAAATTTAGATAAGAGTTTTTGGGGTGCGTCATCAGAGCTTTGAAGTTGGGTAACATTTTGTAACAGTGTAGAGGTCATTGCTGAATATGTTGAAAACTACTGGGCCTCCTCTAGATTCTTGTTGGATGCCAATCGTTACTGGCAAGAAGGTAGAGAAAATCATTTTTCGTTTTCACCACTTGTGCTCGGTTTGAGAAGTAGTTGTGGAGTCATTGTAGCAAAGATTTGGTGAACCCAAAGATGAACATTTATGTAAGAGTTCCTGGGTGGAGAAAGTATCAAAAGCTTTTGATAAGTCTAGGGATATGGTGGAGACTAGGCTTCCAGCATTTGTTTGAGTTTTAGCAGTATTAACAAAAGTCAGCAAAGCAGTAATTCTGCTGTCAAACTCAAAACAAAGCAGATCCAAACCAAGAACAAAGTAAAATATCTAAAGGCTTGAAAGGAATGGAACAGTCCAACGTGTCTTGAATCAAAATTGACTTTAATAAAGAACAAAAAAATAAAAAGTAGAATATTACATCAAGCGCTTTCGCCTGGAGTCATACCAGGCTTTATCAAGATGATAAAGTAATTCTGCTGTGATGAGGACTGATGCTTTGCTGGGTGGATGACAGAAGCTGGTTATCTATTATGTAGTTGAGAATATGCTTGTGAATACATTTTTCTAATATTTTTGATAATAGTGAGAAAATGGCAATTGGTCTATAGTTTGAAAGATCTGTATTGATTCTGCCCTTGTGCAGTGAAATAATGAATGATTTTTTTTCCATAGCGAGGGGACTTTATTTTCAGATATGGATCGATTTTTCAGAATTAAGACTGAATATTCAATAGCCTTCCTGTTATTTTAAGATATTTGACAGGTAGATTATTAGGGGCAGTGGTAGAAGGCTTTAATTATTTGAGGTATGTTTTGATGGTATCTGTACTTACTGGTTAGAAGGAGAAATGTTGAAACAGGAGCTTGATTATTCACCTGGCTGGTTAAAGACTGCACAGTCTGTATAATGTGGGCATTGAATGGATTAGCTATAATATCATTTTGTTGCTGTGATTTTGGTATTGGCTATGTAGTTTGTCCTATATTTAATAGTATTGCTAGTAAAAACAGCAGGCTTATTTTCATTAATAGATTGGTTTTGATTGCAGAAATTAGGTGTCCTTGTATTGCATGTGGTAACATGGAACTGGCATTTCTGATCTTACAGAGGGCTGAAGTGACTGTTTCAGAAGTAATTTCAGATAAGATTGTGTTATACAGAGGAATGTTGGACAGAATCCCAGAGTGCCACAATTGTTTTCAGTCTGCATACTATTGTGTTAGCAATTTTTCCAGTCTTGGTTCTGATCTGTATGCTAGAGTATTAGTAATATCTGCAGACTTGGGTCTGATCTGTATTCTAGTGTATTACTAATATTTGCAGGACTGGTTCTGATCTGTACGCTAGTGTATTTGTAATATCTGCATGCCTGGTTCTGATCTGTATAGCTGCAAGCCTGGTTCTGATCTGTTTGCTAGTGTATTAGTAATATCTGTAAGCCTGGTTCCGATCTGTATGCTTGTGTATTTGTAATATCTGCAGGCCTGGTCCTGATCTGTATGCTAGTGTATCTGTAATATCTGTAGGCTTGGTTCTGATCTGTATGCTAGTGTATCAGTAATATCTACAGGCTTGGTTCTGATCTGTATGCTAATGTATTTATAATATCTGCAGGCTTGGTTCTGATCTGTATACTAGTGTAGCTGTTATTAAAGCAGGCTTTGTTCTGATCTGTTTGCTAGTGTATTAGTAATATCTGTAAGCCTGGTTCTGATATGTATGCTAGTGTATTTGTAATACCTGTGGACATAGTTCTAATCTTTATCCTAGTATATTAGTAATATCTGCAGGCTTGGTTCTGATCTGTATTCCAGTGTGTTTGTAATATCAGCAGGCCTGGTTCTGATCTGTATGCTAGTATATTAGTAATATTTGCAGGCCTGGTTCTGAGCTGTACGCTAGTATATTTGCAATATCTGCAGGCCTGGTTCTGATCTGTATGCTAATGTATTTATAATATATTCAGACTTGGTTCTGATCTGTATACTAGTGTAGTTGTTATTGTAGCAGGCTTTATTCTGATCTGTATGCTAGTGTATTAGTAATATCTGCAAGCCTGGCTTTGATCTGTATGCTAGTGTATCTGTAATATCTGTAGGCCTAGTTATGATCTGTATGCTAGTGTGTTAGTAATATCTACAAGCTTGGTTCTGATCTGTATGCAAGGGTATTAGTAATATCGGCTGGCCTGGTTCTTTTTTTTCAGATATTTTTATTTTTCTTCTTCTGTTGTATTATATGCATGTTACAAGATCCAGTCAATATGTAAGATACAGTACAATCATCATTTTTGTAAGACGAGTTCAGACATTATTTAGGTATATTATGCATTAAGAGAATTTTCAGTGTTGCAACAAAAATACACTGATAACATCCTATATACACAATGTACAAAACAGTGCATCAGATGCTTTTGTGCCCTTTAATCACAATAATTTGTAATTGTACATTTAATGTTTTAAAATATGATACAGAAGAAGACTCCAATATCTTAGGAAATAGGAACGCTTGCTTTATTATTTGTTATAGACTTATTTGCTGATATACACTTTATTGCCATACTAATGAAATCCACTCATGATAGTTTGGTTGATCTAGCAAGTTCTGGGTAATATATAATTTCACTATATTGAAGAGAGTAATTAGAATGTATTTCTTACATGTGGGTTATTTTTGAGAGGTAATATTCCAAACTGCAAATTCCCATGATAATGTGGATTTTTGATATCTCATCTTCTCTAGTCTAACTCTCAGTGAGCACCATAATTTATAAGTATATTTGCAGCTTCAGAATATATGGAGTAAATCTGCTATTTGTGATTAACAGCAAGTACAGTTTGGATAGACCTCAGAATTGAACTTGTTAAGTAATTCTGGGGTGAAGTAAGCATTGCAGGCTATCATTAATTGATTTTTTTAGAAAGGCATTAGTTTTAGTGTTGCTTCAATAAAATTAGATTTTTGTTTTTCAGATCATTCTTTGATCTTATCTGTCCAGTATTTTGAATACAATAATGATGATTAGTATTTAAGAGATACTATTAACTTATACATGTTCAACAGCATCTTTTTCTTTAAGGTTGGTATGTTCCATAATGTAATACATGCAGCTAAGTTTTTTTCATTAGCTTTAAATTCACCTAATATTGAAGTAAACAGTTCTCTGATTTGCCTTAGCATTATAATGTATCCTTTTGGAAGGTTGAGAACATGTGTTATATCTTCTAAAAACTTTTTCCTATGTTTGTAAATATCAGAAACTTTGTATTCCTTAATAAGAGGATAGTTGTTTAGATTTAATATCTCTTTATTTAATCTGAGATTTGGATTCAGATGTAATGGCTGTAGGAGTATATAAGTGCGTGTTAGATTTAAAACTTCCAACAATATGAACCCTTATTATTCTATGTTTTAAGGAGAAGTGAAAATTGCTATCCTTTAAGCTCTCCTGGTTTAAGAAAGGAAGGGCTTTGGTATTAATTTACTGTGTTTTATATAGTTATACCTAGTTTGATCCCTAGTGGATGCCATTCTTTATTTTTGGGGATTATAATCAGCAACTTGTATAATCTTGTTTGTGCATATTATGTCATAATATAGATTGAAATCAGGTAATCCCAATCCAACCTTTTTTTTCAGATGCATTAACTTTTGGTAACTAATTCTGACTGACTTAGGATACCAGATAAATTTAGCTAAAGCTACACACAATTTCTTAGAAAAGGTTTTCCTGGACTATTAAGTTTGTTACATTTAGCTGAAATAATAGCCTTGGAAAGATATTCATTTTTATAATTGCTGATTTCAATAAGAAAGGTAGCTTCATTTTTCCCCATCTCTGGATATCCTGATCAATGTCTGACCAAACTTTTAGTAAGTTATTCTGCATGAATAGTTTCAGGCTATGTTCAAAGGTGATACCTAAATATTTCAGGGTATATTTTAACTTTATTCCTGAATTTGGAAAATAAGAGTCAATGTGGCTTATTGGATTGAGGAAAAATTAAGGACTTTATATGAATAATTTCGTAATTTGCGATTTTTGAGAAGTTGCTGATTATGTCAAGAATTTTGTCTAAGTCTGTGTAAGGGAGTGAGAAGTATAGATTTAAATCATCAGCAAAGACTGTTAGAATTTTGTTCTTAAAAAATTCTGGGATATGATGGTAAGTTTTTTTGAGTTATAAGTAAAAATATAGGTTCTATAAGTTAAAAAGGTAGGGAGATAATGGACATCCTTTAGTGGACCCATTTAAAATTTTTATTGGATTTGAATTTGTCTTGTTTATGTGTAGAATTATATGAGTGCTCTCATGTAGAAGTTTTATTATATTTGTAAATGCTTGTTGTATATCAAAGTGTGATAATACTAAGAATAAAAAGTTTAAGTTTACTCTGTCAAAAGCTTTACAAGCATTTAAAGCAAGTGCATAGATAGGATTTTTGTATTGTTTAGATAATAGGATCATTGTATCTAAAGTTAACATGTCACATGTCTGTCTGCCATTCATAAATCCTGATTGTCCAGGTGATATTATGTTAGGTAATAGTTTTTAAAATCTGTTTGCAAGTATTGCAGCTAAAATTGTAATGTCTAGATTTATTAGAAAAATTGGTCTATAATTTCCACGGTTTTTTAAATCAGACTCGCTTTTAGGTGTAACAATTGTCTTTGAGTTATTTAAATATAAATCTGTAATGCCATATTCTCTTATATAGTCATATATTTTTAATAAGAGTTTTTATATCCCTTGCCCAAATGATTTATAGAACTCTGCTGTATAACCATCTAGTCCAGGAGCTTTTCTTGTTTCAGACTATTTATTACTGAAAGGATTTCTTGTTGTGTGAAGGGAACTCTAAGTGAGCATTTTGAGCTTGACTAATCTTTGAGAAGGTTATATTCCTTAAGAAGAAGTCCTTCTCTAAATCAGTAGTTTTTAGTTTTTCTGGGTCATACAAGTTTGAGTATAAATCGTCAAAAATTTTAATAATTTCTTGATTTGTATTATATGTATTCCCTTAGAATTCAATTTCTGTTATCATAGGGGCCTTGTTGTTCATATTACTTAAACTTGCCAATAATTTTGATGGAGTTTGCACCCAGTCTGAATATTTTGCTAGGGTTTTAATTTTCGAAAAGGAGAATTGTTCTGCATGCATGATATATAAGTCATTCTGTAAGTTATTTATTTGTTCTTCTAGTAATGATTTTGGGTTTTTTGGGGGGGATTAATTCTTCTATTTTGTTTATTTTATTTTAATTCTGGTCTGTTTTTCTTTGAATATTTTTTATATTTATGTTTTCTTTATTAAAATTTCCTTGATTTTAGCTTTACTTGCTGCCCATTGTATATCTTAAGGAATATCAGCTAGTGTTAGGTCATGCTCAAGCTCCTGTAATATATTATTAATTTCTGATATTATATCTTTTTTCTGTAGCAAGTTCAGTTTTAGGGACCAGTTTGTATCCCCTTTTTTAAGATTAAGATCACTAGGACAACTTATTTTAATTATAATCTTTGAGTGAGCTGAGAAAAAAAAACTAGGTTCTGTACAGTAGTGTGTTTGCACCTTAAAGAAAATCTCAGGTATTTAAAAGAAGTCAAGTCTGGAACATGATTTAGAGGACTAAGGGTAGTATATGAATTTTGTTGCTGACAGATTTTTGTTCCAGTAGTAATATGGGTCAAATAAGTTAAAGTCTGTTATTAGGTCATTTATTGATAAAGAGTTTTGCTTCTACTTGTTCTATCAGTTATGGGATCAGTTATAGCATTCCAGTCACCTCATATTATATAGTAATAGTTTGGAAATATAATTAGAATATTATACAGTTCAATGATAAAGTCTTGTTGTTTTGCAGATGGACTACATAGATTCAAGAAAAGAAGTGGTTTCTGTAAACTAGAATTTTTAATTGAAAAATAGCACCATCTTCCATTTCTGAGTCCTGATGTATAATTATCTCTTTAAATGAATTTTTTATTAAAATAGCCATACCCTTACTATTTCTTACACTACCTGACATTATTATTGTTTTTATCCATTTTTTTCTCCTTCTCATGTCTCCAATCATCCTTTACCATGTGAGTCTCTTGTATAAATATAAGATTAGCTTCTGATTTAAATGGTAAATGTATAAAAAGTTTCCTTTTCTTTTTATCTTGTATCCCTTTCAGATTTCATGAGTCAATTATCCACATCTTATTTTTATTATTTTCTTTTTAATAATAATTTATTTAGATATTGTCTCCGTATATTTGCACAAATGACATTTTTAGTGTTAACAAGTATGTCTATATAAGGCAAATAAACTGTGCAGACCACCACTGTCCAAAAGGAAACACTATTTAATTATAAACTGAATCAAACAATGGAAAATAAATAAAAACAATAAAAGCAGTTTACAGGCAATATTCAACAAGTATAAGTGCTTTCGGGCTTTGCCCTTCTTCAGACAAATGAAAGAACAACTAATTCACTATTTAAACATCCAGTTAATTCCAGATTAGCCAATCAAAACTTATATTGCACCCTCCTTTCTCTGAGGGCGGGTTTCATAGGAATATTTTCATTAAGTCCTGGTGTTCTATGTGCTAAAAGCTCATTGTTTTTATTTATTTTCCATTGTTTGATTCAGTTTATAATTAAATAGTGTTTCATTTTGGACAGTGGGGGTCTGCACAGTTTATTTGCCTTGAAGAATTTTTGTACTCTGCAGACCTTTAGTCGGTCTACCCCATTTTTCTTCTTTTATCGTAAGTATGTCTATATTCATGTAGTACTTAACTCTTCCAGGTCTATCCATGTGCCTACTCACAAAACTATTTAGTCTGGAAGAGTATAACAGTTTACAACCGAGAGGAATGTTTCTTCTTCTTTTCCAAGTTAGAGTTAGGCATTTCTTCATACCTCTAAATAATCATGTTTTCAAAGCCTTTATACTACAAGAAACAATAGCTAAATACACTAAGATTAGCATCTCCTACCTGATCACCTGTCCTGTCTTACAGCTCCCTAGTTTGAAAATATTACCCAAATTCTACATCTTTCATTTAAAGTTGTATTGAATTTTGATTGACCTTATTCAAAAGGTTAATCTCCTTTTCATAATCATGTGTTTCTGCCTTATACATTGATTTACGGGTTTTCTGAAGATTATTTATTGAATTTGCATTCTTCCATAAGATTTAATACTTTATGGATGAGATATATGCAATGACACCTTCTTATTTATTTTCATTGACGGTATTAATACATATACTGAGCAAACTCTTGGTCATTGGTTTGAAAAAAAAAGAAAAAAATTTTAGGCCAGAAAAACAATTTTCTAAAAAAAGAAGTTATGTACTCACCATAACGTTCCATCTGAGTAGGTAACTTCATTTGTCTGCAACCTGTGGGTATCGGATCTGTCCTCAGATCCGAGCTGGCAGCTTTCCAAGCTAAAAGATCTGAGCTCTCAGCTCCTTCCTTTACCCATAATGCACTGCTATCTCCCTCCAGTCCTCAGATAGAGTTTGCCTAAAACAAAAAACAGACTAAGACCCTCAAAAGAGGAACACTAATCTAATGCAAGACAAGGTGAAACCTTGCGTCATAGAAATAACCATGAAACAGGTTAGGGGGAAGGAGGGGGGGTTGGTTGCAGACAAATGAAGTTACCTACTCAGATGGAACGTTATGGTGAGTACATAATTTCTTTATCTGAAGTAGTTAACGTCATTTGATCGGAAACCTGTGGGACAGAGTCCCCAGCTACCTAAAACCTTGGGCGGACCTCAAGGAAGGGTGTTCCGGAGCACTGCAGAGCCAAATGATGCCCTACTCCTGGATATCAGATCCAACTTATAATGAGAAATGAAAGTATGAGAAGAGGACCAAGTAGCTGCTGAGCAGATGTCATCTAGAGGAACTCTCGACCAGAATGCTGCAGAAGTAGCCATAGACTGGGTAGAATGGGCATGGACCCCTAAGGGTTCAGGCTGGCCGAAGGCTAAATAAGCATGCACACTGCATTGGGATATCCATCTGGCCAAGGTAACTTTCGTAATAGGCTTACCAATAGATGGTTTAGCGAAAGACACAAAAAGTTGATCAGATTTCCTAGTAGTGGCTGTCCTGTGCAAGTAAAATCACAATTGTCTGTGCACATCCAATAAGTGCAATCTGTATTCCCCTTTGTTCTGAAAGTTGGGGAAGCACACAGGCAAATTAATGGATTGGTTGATATTGGATTTGGAGGCCACCTTAGGCAAGAAAGAAGGGTTAGTCCTGAGAGACACTCTGTCCTTATGGAAGACCAGATACAGAGGTTTCATACAAAGGGCTTGAAGCTCAGATACTCTCCTGGCTGAAGTAATTGCAATCAGAAAGGCCGTTTTCCAAGATAAAAAATTTAACTCAACCAAAGCAGCCAGTTCAAAGGGTGGGCCAGTCAATGCCTGATGAACCAAGGTTAAGTCCCAGGGTGGAACCGCATTCTTGACCAGAAGTTTCAACAGAAAAGTGCCTTTCAAAAAAGTTTTGCATATCTTAGCAGACGTTAAGGGACCAAGGTTATCCCCTACGTGGAAATGGCAAATAGCTGCCATTTGGACTTTGACTGTAGAAGCACTAGCTCCTTGGTAAAAGATATGGGACAAGAATTCAAGAACTGTTGGAATGGGAGCAGTAAAAGGATCTAAATCCCTATTTTTGGCCCAGATGGAAAAACACTTCCATTTACTTCTGTAGATCTTTCTGGTAGAAGGCTTATGCGCCGCTACCAGAATAGATTTTACGGGAGACGAGATACCGGGAGTCCTTGCTATTAGTGGAAATGGATCAACCAAGCCATGAGCTTGAGGTTACCCAGGTTTGGGGACTGTAATCCCTCAGGATGGGAGATCAGATCCGGAATGGGATCTAAGATCCAAGGAGGAACTACACTGTGAGACCGTAGGTAAGGGAACCAGGTCTGATGAGGCCAGAATGGGGCTATGAGGATTATCTTGCTCCCCAATTGATGAGCTTTCTGCAGAAATGTTGTCAATAGCGGAAGAGGAGGATAATCATAAAGGAGACCGGGGGGGCTAAGCATGAACCAGAGCGTCTCTGGGGCTCTCCCCTGTTGGGGGAATCAGAGTGAAGAACTCGCTGCATTTTGTGTTTGAAGGAGAAGCAAAAAGATCACAGCAAGGTTGACCCCATCTGAGGAAGATCTGATTCGCTACCGATGGGTTTAGAGACCACTCATAAGGTGTGAGGATTGAGCGACTCAGCTTGTCCGCTAGAATGTTGGCCCGACCCGGAATTTGCATTGCTACCAGAAAGTGGTTGGTGGAAATCGCCCAGTCCCAAACTCTCATAGCCTCTCGACAAAGAGGGTAAGATCTGGTTCCTCCCTGTTTGTTGATGTACCAGACTACAGCCATGTTATCTGTCTGAATTGCAATAGTCCCTAGAGGAAGAAGGTCTTGAAGGGCTTGCAATGCCAGAAGCACCGCCCTCATCTCCAGGACATTGAAATGCAGAACGGTCCCTAAGGGAGTCCGCATGCCTTGGACGGTTCTACCCATAGAATGCCCCCCCATCCGAGGCGAGAAGCATCTGTGGTCAGTGTGGCTTGGGGTTGAGGCATCACAAATGGTCTCCCTTCCCGCAGCTCTCGAGAATGGAGCCACCAAAGAAGGGAGTTCCTGCAAAACCTGCTCAGGGGAATTGGAGACTCCAATGGGTGGAGTAGGAGAGACCATTGAACCTGAAGAGTCCATTGTAGGACTCTCATGTGCAATCGTGCTAGAGGTGACAGGCTGATGGCTGCCACCATGGAGCCCAGGGCTCTCAGGACCAACTCTGCAGGTGGGGCTGGAGACTGTAGGAGCACCATTATGTGTAGTGACAAGTTGCGCAACCTGTCCTCTGTTAGAAAGGCTTTGGCCTGGTGCGTATTTATCCTGGCCCCTATAAAATCCAGAACTTCCACAGGATGAAGAGACAACTTCTGAAAATTTATAGTAATGCCTAGATGCTGGGCCAAGGCTAGGGAGAAATCCCTGGCAGAGCAAAGCAGATGCCTGGTGGGGGCGGTGAGGAGTCCAGGTACGGAAAGACCTGAATTCCCTGAAGTCTCAGGTGGGCTGCTACAACTGCCATGACCTTGATGAACACCCTGGGGGCTGTGGTGAGGCCGAACGGGAGAACCATGAACTGAAAGTGACTGGCTCCTAGCCAAAAGCGGAGAAACCTCCTGGACCGTCTGTCCATGAGAATGTGGTAGTACGCATCCTTGAGGTCTATGGAGCACATCCAGTTGTTCTCCTGTAGGAGAGGGAGAATAGATTGCAGAGTGACCATCCGGAATTTCTCTTTGGCAACGAACAGGTTTAGAGATGACAGGTCCAGAATTGGCCTTAAGTCCCCCATCTTTTTTGGCACCAAAAAGAATCTGGCGTAATTGTCTAATCCGGACTGCTCTGGGGGGACATGTTGGATGGCCCATTTTTCTAGCAACTTCGATATTTCTGAAGCAGCCTCCTTCCTTTGATTGGGTGGGACATTTGGAAGGCGCTTCGTTAGAGGGGGAAGATACAGAAAGGGAATAGTGTAACCTCTGGATATTATTCAGAGCACCCAACGATCTGTAGTAATGGACTCTCAACTTTGTAGGTGCTCTGAAAAACGTCCCCTGACTGCCTCCAGAGAGGGACAGCTGGGCAAGCCCTCAGGGCTGCTGTGCAGGCTGGTCTGAGAAAGGTTCTCTGGACCCAAAATTCTTCGGCCCCCCTCTGTCTCTGGGCCGGCATCCATCTTGTCCTCCTCTGCCTTTGAAGGACAAAGGGTCCGGATCGGGATGGGACTGCTGGGACTTCCAGAACCACATCTTCTTCTGTCCTCTCTGGTTCCTTGAGAAGGACCTTTGAGGATTAGAGAAGTGGATCCCAATGGCAGACAGCGTCTTCCCATCTTTCTCACTCTGGAGCAGCGTGACGTGGACAGTTTTGCCAAATAGCGTAGAACCGTCAAAGGGAGCATTCGGGAAGGATGCCTTGAAGGGTTTTGCAAAGTCGCAAAGGTGAAGCCAGGCATGGCACCACAAGGCGACCCCTGCTCCACTGGCTCTAGCCACTCCCTCCATGGCATGGGAGATGAGCCGCATGGAAGTGTTAGAAACTGACTTTAGAGTGGCCATGCGAGCCGAGAAGGTCTGTTTGTCCTCGGCCACCATGGACTCTGGGAGAGCTCCAGCGTATTCTTTTATCAAGTCCCGCTGGAGCCTGATGACATGTGCCAGGTAATTCAGCACCCTTATAGAAAAGGTAGCTGAAGCAAACTTCCTCTTTCCAATACGGTCCATCGTATGAGATTCCTTATCAGGAGGATGGACCGAGGAACTTTTCTGTGCTAGTTCCTTCTTAGTGGTGGCCGCCACCACCATGGCATCTACTGGGCAAAATTTATTCCACACCTGTCTGTCAGGAGGGGGACTGAGTATTTTGTCTGGTCTTCTAGGGATTGGCTCCATGGTGTCCGGCTCCTTCCAAGCCCTGGTAGTAATCAAGTCTACCAGGGGATCAGCCAGGGGGGATACTTCCAGAAACACAGGCTCATCAGAGGAAGGTTTTTGGGCAGACCACCCTCCTCTGATACGCAGTATTTCCATAATGTCTCCAAAGGAGACGTCTTCAGGGGGTGACCTTGGGGAACCTTCCCCTTCCTCTAAGTCTGTGTCCTCTGTGAGGGACTCAAGGGAGTCCAAGTGCCTCCTTTTGCACTTTCGTTTATGAGGGACCTCCTCGGCAGGACTGTCCAAGGAGGGCTCACCAACGGGGTCCTGTTCCCCTACGGGAACC
Source organism: Protopterus annectens (assembly GCF_019279795.1). NCBI lineage: Eukaryota > Metazoa > Chordata > Ceratodontiformes > Protopteridae > Protopterus > Protopterus annectens. Next base: position 132,429,448 of record NC_056742.1, on the reverse strand, counting down.
AACTGGAGCGCTGACGCAGGCTGTCCCTGGGGCCGGACGATGGAAGATAGGCCCAAATGCGCAGGAGTGACAGGTGGATCCATAGCCCGGACCAGGGACCTGGAACTCCTCGACAGAACCCTCTCCACTACGTCAAAAGCCGAGGGCGAACCACTCTCCCCTGGCTCTGAGAGTAGCCCCCTTGATTCCGACCAAAGGACTGGTGTCAGAGCCAATGCGATCGGACTCGAAAGTGGAGTGTGCTCCGACCGAAACAGAGCCGAAGACACACTCACCCCTGCAGATCCGAAGCTCGTTTCTCAGCCCAGAGAGCTCGGATCCGACATGCTCGAGGGAAGGGTCGGCATCGAAGTAGCCACCACTGTCAGTGCTGACGACTCCCTGGGTCCAAGACAGCTCAGATCTAAAGACTCCGAAACCCAATAGCAAATCAGAGAAGGAGCAATTGGGGCAAAGAAAGGGGCCGAGCTCCCCCCCTGAAGGGGGGAGTCAGGAGCACCCCCATCTGCATCTGGGCCTGCAAGAATCGACGCATCATCCGGTCCAAATCAGCGTCAGACATGCTTCTTGTGGACCTCGAAGAGGTCGCCGAAGTGGGCCGGGAAGGCCGCTCAATGACCTAGAGGGAGACTGGTACTCCTCCTCCGGCTCCAGAGAAAAGCGGGGGGGGGGACGGAGCCAAGAGGGTGAAGATCTGGAGACCCTCCTGGGAGGGCTAACTACCTTAGCTGGAGGAGCAGAGGAATGAGACTCTGCCTGCCTCTTATGGCTTTTATGCCGCTCTTTGTCCCTGTGCCTCTTCTCTCTTCTAGAAGAGTCTCCCTCTCCCTGGGACACAGAGGGAAGTTCAGTCCCAGTCAGGGTAGGGGGAACTGGAGGCAGGACAGCCATGGCTGGTGCCTTAGAGGGAGAGGAGGAAGAAGAATCCGGGGGCAAAAGCCCCTCCAGAATTAACTTATTCCTCCTATCCCTAACAGCCCGCAGGTTGAAGGCTGCACACACTTGGCAGCCAGAAGACAAGTGGGCTACCCCTAGGCAGAGAACACACTGAGTGTGGACATCCGCTGGGGACAGCTTATGGCCACACTCAGTGCATTTAGAAAAAATGGCCTTAGGCCCTTCAGCCATCGCACGGCCACACACACACACAGTAAAGGGGAGGGAAGAAATTAAATTTAAACAGTAAGTTTACCACAAAAAACCCAATAAAAGTATATAGACAGAAAATTAAGGGCCTTCTACACTCACTCAACACACAAAAATTCTTAAGAAATGGTTCTAAAAGGTTTTTAAAACTCTCACCCAATGCCAAGAGCTCATCACTTAAAGGTGTCAAAAGCCAAGGCAAATGAGATCTGAGGACTGGAGGGAGGTAGCAGGGCATTATGGGTAAGGGGAGGAACTGAGAGCTCAGATCTTTTAGCTTGGAAAGCTGCCGGCTCGGATCCATGGACGGATCCGATACCCACAGGTTGCTGATCAAATGAAGTTAACTACTTCAGATCACAGTGCTTCACTATTCCAAAACACACTATTAACTGACCATTTAAATATGCTAGATACCAGGAGAGACTGGCCAAAGCACCCTTGGATTAGTTGTGCATCAAAAGGCATGTCATACTAAAATAAAGGTACTTGTAGATATTTAACACTATTTAAACAGCATCAAAACATACATTTCCCAATGAAGGAATAGAGAATAATATGCTCTATCAAGACAACTGTGATGCCTTAAAGATTTGATAAAAAACAAAGTTTTTCTAAACATTTAAGCTACTTAATTTTTTGCACAAAAAGCATCTGCATTAGGTTATAATTTATTACCAAGAACCAACATAAAGAACCATGCAATGTGTATATAGTATTGCATGGTCTTAATATAAATGAGTTTGTAACATGTTTATTTCTTTTAAAAGTGAGCTTATATCATGTGTTCATTGTTTTTAAAGTTGTGAGTACCCAAAGTAATTATAACCATCAGGTTATTTAGTTTCAGAGCAGGGAAAAACCCTGGTAACTCTAATTACTAAACATAGTTCACATGTTACTCATATATTTATATTGTCAACAGCATTGGAAAGCCAATAGTGCCTGGTTTACAGTCTGTTAGTTACTTCATGTAGGAATTACCAGATGTTACAAGGGTTATGGAGTTTTATTTATACCATAGTTTGGCCCCTTGTAGTGAAACATGTATAACTTGTTTCACAGTTACCAGAATTTTCACCATGTCCACAATTTTCCAAAGATTACTGAAAAGTGGAATTTTTAAACAGATTGTTTAATGAAATTTTGGAAAGTCAGGGGATGCCTGAGGAGTGAAGAAAAAGTGTTTTGGTACCTATCTTTAAGAATAAGGGTGATGTGCAGTGCTGCAGTAACTATAGAGGGATAATATTGATCAGTCACAGCTTGAAGTTATGGGAAAGAGTAATGGAAGCTAGGTTAAGAAGGGAGGTGATGATTAGTGATCAGCAGTATGGTTTCATGCCAGGAAAAAGCACTACAGATGCAATATTTGCTCTGAGAGTGTTGTTGGAAAAATACAGAGAAGGTCAGAAGGAGTTGCATTGTGTCTTTGTGGACTTAGAGAAAGCATATGACAGAGTGCCTAGAGGGGAGTTGTGGTATTGTATGAGGAAGTCGGGAGTGGCAGAGAAGTATGTAAGAGTGGTACAGGATATGTACAAGGGTAGTGTGACATTGGTGAGGACTGCGGTGGGAGTGACAGATATGTTTAAGGTGGCGGTGGGATTACATCAAGGATCAGCTCTGAGCCCTTTCTTATTTGCAGTGGTGATGGACAGGTTGACAGATGAGATTAGATAGGAGGCCCAGTGGACTATGATGTTTGCAGATGACATTGTGATATGTAGTGAGAGTAGGGACCAGGTTGAGGAGACCCTGGAGAGGCGGAGATATGCTTTAGAGAGGAGAGGAATGAAGGTCAGCAGGGCTAAAACAGAATATATGTGTGTAAATGAGAGGGAGGGTAGAGGAATGGTGAGGATGCAGGGAGTAGAGTTGGTAAAAGTGGATGAGTTTAAGTACTTGGGATCAACAGTTCAGAGTAATGGTGAGTGTGGAAGAGAGGTGAAGAAGAGAGTACAGGCAGGGTGGAATGGGTGGAGAAGAGTGTCAGGAGTGATTTGTGACAGATGGGTACCAATAAGAGTGAAAGGGAAGGTCTACAAGAGAGTAGTGAGACAAGCTATGTTATATGGGTTGGAGACGGTAGCATTGTCGAAAACGAAGGAGTCAGAGCTAGATGTGGCAGAGTTAAAGATGTTAAGATTTGCACTGGGTGTGACTAGGATGTACAGGGATAGGAATCAGTATATTAGAGGGTCAGCTCAGGTTGGACAGTTTGGAGACAAAGCAAGAGAGGCGAGATTGCGTTGGTTTGGACATATGCTGAGGAGGGATGCTGGGTATATTTGGAAAAGGATGCTAAGGATAGAGCTGCCAGGTAAGAGGAAAAGAGGAAGGCCTAAGATGAGGTTTATGGATGTGGTGAGAGAGGACATGCAGGCGGTTGGTGTGAAAGAGCATGATACAGAGGACAGGAAGAAATGGAAACAGATGATCCACTGTGGCGACCCCTAACGGGAACAGCCAAAAGAAGATGACTGCAAGAATGATTTGAGACACAGACTTGTAGCTTAGCAGTTTGACTTATCCCTAAAAAGCTAATAATATTTTTAACTGGTGTATGACATTCTAATATTCATCAACACTCATTTAAAATGTGCCTGAAGTTTACACAAACATACCTTATCTTACTATGTCATATATGAAAAGGCGTATTAATGTTTTAGTTCTTAGACCTTTTTTTCTACATGATTGTGGTATATACCTTGCTAGGGCTGCTCATACACTAGGTAAGAGCATAAAAATTACCAGTTGTAAGCAAAAAAAAAAAAAAAAAAAAAAAGTTAGGATATGTACTTCTTACCTTGCAGTTCCGTCAGTGATTCACATCCAAAAAACTTCCCTCATCCATGCATTCTTTATCTTTTACCATTCAAGATTTTAGCATATTTATTATTTTTTAACCATGTAAGTGAAATTACTAGATTGAGCAATTTATATACTTTCAAATACTATGTGCCTTTACATAAGAAGACCACGCTATGATTTACCAAAATGAAAGCACAGGTTTGCACAGAGATGAAACTCTTCACTAGTGTCCATAGATGTTTGCACCAGTTCAACAACGAAGGTGCAAACAGTTTATTGGGCTAGACACAAAATCACCAAAGCAATCCAACAGTACGCAATGTATGACACATCAAACGTTTCGTCAATCCTTCTTCAGAAAATACATAAACACCCATTTACCCACAAATCTAGTACTTAAATACAATTAATAATTCCAATCAACCAATAGCCATGTTGAATTAATTAAGCAACAAAATTCATTGTTGAAACACATTGAAAAGTGCAAAGCAGGTTTTTTTAAAAAACTGATACATGCAATAATTAATACATAAATATGTCCAAGTAAAAAATATATATATATATACATATGAAATAAATATATAAAATAGTGAAAGTGTATTAAAATATATTTAAAATATATTTTTTTAAAAATTCATTCAGAAATAGTCTAAAGTGACCAACTAATTAAAACAATACTACACTCTACTGGTAGAAGTTGGTATTTCACCACAATTCATGATCATGATTTGTAATAAATAATGTTTGTGATAAATATATTATAATTTGTTATAATTAAGCTGCTCTTAGTTTCAAAACCGGAGCTAAAGAAACCATATCGTTGATACCAGGATATTTATTGGATTCTAAAATTATTTGCCAATACAATTCTCTGTATTCTAGTAGTGTTTCCCACATTCCCCCTCTTGGATCAATAGGGACCACCTCCACTACAAAAAATTCAAAACTAGAATCTTTACAGACTAAAGTGTGTTTGTACAGAGAATTGTTGGAACACGATGTTCTAATGTCGTATATGTGTTCATAAATCCTTTGTTTAATTCTCCTTTCGCTTTTTCCGACATAGAATGCCTCACATTTCTTACACAAAGCGACATAAATAATCCCTTTTGTATTACAGTTTACAAAAGATTTTAATGTCAGTGTTTTCTTCCTAGCATCTAAGTAGCAGCTGTTTCCTATTTTTAAGTGTGTACAATACCTACAGGCTCCACATTTAAAAACCCCTGTTTTTTTCTTACTTTTGTCAGTCACTCCACTAGAACCCCTCTCAATGATACCTTTTATATTGTTGCCCTTCCTGTAAATGAATTTAATCTCATTTTCAAAAATGTGACTGAGGTCAGATACTTTGGCGAAGTTTTTCCATTCTTTTTCAAAGGTTTTTTTTACAATACTAGAATGTCCATCATAAGTAGTGATGAGGCCTGATACAAATCCTTCATCAAGAGTAACATCCGGCAGTACTACCATTTCCTGCTTGCCCAATATTGGTTCAAATCTGGTTTTCCTTCCATCCAATACATCATGCAGTATGTCATCAAACAGTTCCTTAGGGTAACCTCTTTTCATAAACATGTTTCTCAAAATGTCACATTCTGTAATGAAAGTTTCATCATCTGAGGTCATCCTACAAATTCTGACCAATTGCCCTTTCAAAACACTTTTTTTCTGATGAAAAGGATGGGAACTAGAAAAATGCAAGTAGGTGTTTGAAAATGTCTCTTTTCTGTGTACCTTCGAAACAAAATTGTCATCAGTCTTAATAATATTGACATATTGACATCTAGGTAAACTACCTGCCGTGTGTCAAAATTCTTTGTGAATTTAAGAAAATGGGTTGTCTCATTGATGTATTCTACAAATGTGTCAAAGTCATCTTTAGTGCCCTTCCAAAAGAAACACAAGTCATCCAAAAATCTACAGTACAGGGTCCACATACCCATAAACTTAGGAGTTAAAATGTACTTGTTCTCCCAGTATGCCATTATAATGTTTGCATACGTGGGTGCACAATGAGCACCCATGGCAACTCCCCTAGTTTGCCTGTAGTATTCGCCTTCAAAATATAAAAAATTATATTTAAGGACAACTTCCATCAGGACAAGTATTGTTGTAAATTCACTTTGAGAAATACTTTTGAAAGGCACCAACATTTCCTCAAACCACATTAATCCCACTTCGTGGGGAATGCTTGTAAATAAGTCGACTACGTCAAGGGTACCGAACTCCATAGTTTCTTTATGTAAAGAAGTCTTTATTTTTCTTAGAAAATCCCATGAATCTTTTAAAATGTTTTTGTTTTCATTTACGAATTGCTTTATCTTGACATCAATATACTTTGCAAGGGGTGCTGTTATAGATCCTTCTGAGGAAACAATCACTCTTAATGGTGGGTCATTGATGTCCTTATGTACCTTTGGAATCCCAAAAATTGAAGGTATTTTAGGTTTTGGGACATTTAAAAAGTTGTAAGTTTTTAAGTCAACGGATCCTTCTAATAGTAGATCTTGCAATAATCTTCGTATCTTGTTGTACGCTATGTGGATTTCATTTAAAGATGTCCTACTATATTTATCGGTGTCATTTAATATGTTCAACATCTTTCCTTCGTACACTATACGGTCCATAAAAACAACGCCCCACCCTTATCAGGTTTCATAACCCTAGTGTACTTGTCTTTACCCAAGTTGTCAAGAATTTCTTCTTCACCTACTGTAAGATTAGGGTGAAAAAAGTGTTTACTCAAAGATTTCCTTAATTCTTGTTCAATTGTTAGTTCAAAGTTTTTCAACTGGGGATGTAGTGGGGGGTTAAAAGTACTCTTTCGTCTAAGTTTATCAACTGTGACTGTAGTACACTTGTCCTTGAAGAATAATTCTAAATTTTTCTTCCTAATAAATAATTTGATGTCAACCAGTAATTTAAACATATTTGTCCTACGTTGTGGTATAAAACCAAAACCCTTTGAAAAAACATTGAAATGGGCCCTTGTGAGTGTAGTGTTAGAATAATTAAATATATTAAAATCATTAAAAGTCCATTTCTTTCCATTATTTTTAATATCTAATAATGGTTCCACTGCTCCTGCCTCCAGGCTGAGTGTCCCCCCCTCCCTTTGAAGTTTTTTGAGTTGTAATTTACAGGCTCCTTTTGCATCAACCTTTCCGATCTACGTAAAGGGGGAAACTCTTCTAAGTCTATAACTTCATCAACTTGTGAAGAACCGGCTTGCACAGCAGGACCATCTTGGACATTATATGAATTGAAATTCACTTTTCTACCCCAAAATTTAGGTTTAGGGTATTGTATCATAGTTTTATACTCATGTATGTCCCTATCTATCTTGTTAAATTTTCTGTTTTGCACTTCAATACACTGTAATTCAATGTCCTTCAATAATCTTTTGTACCTACCTCTATGTTCTTCTACTGTGAACAAGAGGTCATTAACCACTGCCTTATTAATGTCTTCGATGATGTTAAAAAGTTTTCCCAATTCACATTCATTATTTAAAATAATGGCTTGCATTATTGCAAAGCCACAGTTATCAAAAGCTTTAATCAAGTTATTATAAAATTCTGTTCCTTCATACATATTGTTTGGATACTTGCTTACCCTTAAACCTTTAGGCACTATTTCAAGTTTTAAACAAACACACTTTAGTCTGTAAAGATTCTAGTTTTGAATTTTTTGTAGTGGAGGTGGTCCCTATTGATCCAAGAGGGGGAATGTGGGAAACACTACTAGAATACAGATAATTGTATTGGCAAATAATTTTAGAATCCAATAATATCCTGGTATCAACGATATGGTTTCTTTAGCTCCGGTTTTGAAACTAAGAGCAGCTAAATTATAACAAATTATAATATATTTATCACAAACATTATTTATTACAAATCATGATCATGAATTGTGGTGAAATACCAACTTCTACCAGTAGAGTGTAGTATTGTTTTAATTAGTTGGTCACTTTAGACTATTTCTGAATGAATTTTAAAAAAATATATTTTAAATATATTTTAATACACTTTCACTATTTTATATATTTATTTCATATGTATATATATATATATATATATATATATATATATATATATATATATATATATATTTTACTTGGACATAGTTATGTATTAATTATTGCATGTATCAGTTTTTTAAAAAAACCTGCTTTGCACTTTTCAATGTGTTTCAACAATGAATTTTGTTGCTTAATTAATTCAACATGGCTATTGGTTGATTGGAATTATTAATTGTATTTAAGTACTAGATTTGTGGGTAAATGGGTGTTTATGTATTTTCTGAAGAAGGATTGACGAAACGTTTGATGTGTCATACACTGCGTACTGTTGGATTGCTTTGGTGATTTTGTGTCTAGCCCAATAAACTGTTTGCACCTTCGTTGTTGAACTGTTTACTAGTACTCTCAGCACCTTCCATTGTGCTTGGTCCATAGATGTTTGGTATTCATCATCAGTTGAAAGAAATTTACGTCTGCCATTCTCCATATTATACAATTCAACTTCCAGTAATTCTTTTCAAACTGGTGGAATTTCTTAGGGGGTTCAAATAAACTGGTTTTCATTCTTGACCTGAGTCAGTGTGAAGTAAGAAAAAACATTGTTTTTTCTTTAAACATTTGTTTTTTGAATCATATATTTGATCTTATTTAACTGTGAATAGCCCAAGTCTAGGGGGAAAGGAGAGAAAAGAGCACAACCTTCAAACATTGTCCATGCGCGTAGCAGAATACTTCAAAGTATTTAAATATGGCAAACACATCATTCTGATTTTCAGTTCCCCCCTTCAGCTAGGAGAACAAAATGTCCCATCTGTGCCATGGTTTCTCCCCCATATACCTTCAGGACTGCCCCATTACAACAAATCTTACCAATTACACCTGCTGAGATTTTGTTCAGGTTTTAGCATCTGACAATATGTTGAAGATTTTCATAAACACTGCTTTTGCTTTTTTCACTGTTTCAATCATGTGTTTAACCTTGTTATAATGGAAGACTAATGTGTTGGGATACTTCACCTGGATTTTTTATTTTTTTGGCTATTACATAAGCACAGAACAAAGACAGTTGTTGCCTTTGTTGCTTTATTTGGAAGGGTAGGGCTTGTGCAAATATTATCTTGCTTTCATTCCATAACATGGTAACTGACTCCACAACACAAAACTAAATAAACTATCACCAAAATAGGATGCTGAGTAAAGGGATAACCTCTGTTTATTGTCCAAATTTAGTGCTTTCATCCACAGTACAGGATTCTGATGAAGTCCTTCTACTGTGGTTGAAAGAGCTAAATTTGGACAATAAACAGAGGTTATCCCTTTACACAGCATCCTCTTCTTGTGGTATTTACTTTTGCTTTCATTCCATATATTTCCTTTTTTTGCTTTCAAGAGAATTTTATAAACATCTTGGTGATTGAGGAACTTTGTATAAATTTGTCTGGGTTTATCTAAGCTTATGGTTCACATAGAGCTTGATGTGTTCTTTTGTTCATCATCTCACCAGCTTCTGAATCATTTTCTAAAAGGCAGACCACAATTTGTTTTATTGTTTCTAATAAATGTGCTTGTTCATATTTCTCTGGGATGCCTCAAATTAATATATTGTTCCTTCTGCTCCTTGCCTCCAAGTCAGTGATTTTTTGTTGCCTCTCATAAATCTTTTTAGCATTTGTTTCATTGCATTTTTGGATTTTTGGATACTTTAGCCTTTGTGATATCTAGTCATGAAGCTATCTGACTTAATGTGTGCCCAAACTCCGAAATGTCTTGAATGGCTACTTGTAGAGGTAGTAGTGCAGATTTTAGGTTATCTAGGATGGATGTTTGCTCCTCTTTTGAGAGTTTCAGGTTCTCTTGTAGTTTTGTGGTTCTCTGCATTTTGATTATAGTTTCTTTTTGGGCACGACCACTTGTGAGTATTTGGTTTTAATAATTTGTGCTTCCATTATTTCAGCTTTACATGTTTGTTCTTGCTTGGTATTCTTAGAGAGAAAGTTTGTTTTGCCTTTTACAGGATACTCGGCTTAGCTCTTCACAAGAAGTGTCACTTGGTCCATCTATCAATAAAAACTCTTTATATCTTCTTTTTTCTATTTTACTTTTCACGTTTTTCATTCATCATTTTGGTTAACTTGGTCTGCCATTTTATTTTCCATTCCTGCTGTATCGGGTTGTTATCTTGTGTTTGTTCTTGCGTGGTATTCTTAGGAAAAAAGTTTGTTTTGACCTTTATAGGATACTCAGTTTAGCTTTTCACTAGAAGAGTTTTTTGGTCGTGGTTGTAATATTTATCATTGGAAAGCTTTTTTGATCTTCTTTTATATTTCACTTTTCACAGATTTCATTCATCGCTTTGGTTAGCTCAGTCAACCCTTTTATTTTCCATTCTACCTTAGACCACTGCATCAGGCCATTATCTCATGTTCATACTTGCAGTGTGTGCCTCAAATGAAATGTTTTTCATATTTTCCAGGATACTCAGTTTATCTCTTCATTGAATGCATCATTATGGTTCCTTGTGTTTTATTTATTGAAAAGAAGTTTTTTGAACCTTAATTTCATGGCTTACATCTTTTTTTTGGGAACCTGAGCTGTTAAAGTGTTCACTGGATCGCTGCCATCTTGGAACCTGCAGGCCTGGTTCTGATCTATATGCTAGTATATTAGTAACATCTGTAGGCTTAGTTCTGATCTGTATGCTATTATATTAGTAATATCTGCAGGCTTGGTTCTGATCTGTATGCTAGTATATTTGTGATATATGCAGGCTTGGTTCTGAGCTGTACGCTAATGTATTAGTAATATCTGCAGGCTTGGTTCTGATCTGTATGCTAGTGTATTTGTAATATCTGCAGGCCTGGTTCTGTTGATACCACTTTGTTTTACCTTACAGCTTCTTGTTCCCTCTGTAGAATATTATTGCTGTCACACTCCTCCTAATGCCAAGTTTTACCTCAAAAGAAGTATTTCTTCTTTTGATTATTTTAATGAGTAGATTTTGGATGGTGTTTACTTTATCATTGTTATGTTGTGTTGGACTGGGTAAAGTTTGAAGGCTTTGTACATTCTATTGTAGTGATTTTTAGGTTTTGTATTTGCATTATTGGCTTATACTGCAAAATTTCCACTATATTTAAACTTCAGAAAGAAGTCTTTGTTAATATAGTTGTTTTAAGTATTTTACAAGGTCATTAATGATTCACCAATAGGACGTGAGAAGGAGCCTAATATAGGATACCAGTTAATTAAAAAAGTTGATTGGTATTCTGAACATAGATACTGTATGAAAAACTCTTAATAAATGTGTAATTTTTGTTATGATTGTTTTTGGTTTGGTCTACAAGGGGAATATTACAGAACTTTGGTCAGTTTAAAAAGGGAGAGGGAATCACTGTTCAGTTTAACACAGCTGGCAGGGATCTTCATCAGGATGGATGATATATTATATCCAGTACATTTACACCCTTAGTCAGTGTTCTAAAATAAGTTCAACATTATAACTATTTTTGAATTTTAGTAGTTTTTGTTCCCAATTATTGAATGAGGAATAGTTTTCCCAGTCAATGGAGGGATAATTTAGGTCATGGTTTAGAAAATGTATTTTCCATTATGGGAAGGGATGCAAGTTTAGCCATTTAATTGTCATGTCGTTAAAGTGATATGCAGGATTATTACAAAAATGTAGCTTGTGTTGTTTGCCATAACCTGGGTGTGGGGTACTTCAAGCCCACAATTTGATTCTAAAATTACTGCTTCTGAATGACTGATTCATGAAAATAGACATACCACCTTTTTGCTTGGTGGAGGAACAAAGTGAAAATAGCTGAAACTAGGTATTTATGGAATGTCGTATAGAAACAAATAAAAGGAATTGTAACCATGCATATCACATGGAAATTTTAATGTACAGCTGTACTGCTTGTCCAGACAATACACCTGCTAAAAGTACTGGGCCAAGCACAGATTGTTGCACTCCTCTAGTTACAGGTCACTATGTGTTAGTAGTCACAGACAAGATATCCAATAATGCCAGCAGCTTTTCATTTCCATCCATTCATGCACCAGTCTACGCTCCAGTTTTCCCATTTTTCCTATTTTCCCATTTTTGTACATGGAGTCAGGGTATCACATCAAACAATGACAACCATCTAGAGCCAATGCTCATACCACAAATCTCCATTTAAAGGACAGAAATGTAATGACCATGCAGTGTTCATCAGTTTTAAGCATACAAAAGTAACCCTAATGTGGCCTCCAGTGAATGAACTTGTGAAATGGTTTATGAAGACTTTATGCCAGTGGTAAGAGTTGAGTCCACTAAAGATAACTCTTTGGAATCATTTACATGCCTTTTTGAAAGACCACTTTCTAACCCCCAAAGTACATGTAGGCAGCTACCTCATTAACTTTTAATGAAGCACACTTTCATTGCAAAATTACCTTATTTTATTCTAGCCCATTGAGTGTATCTAATATGAAATGGGCTAAGCTCCTTCCTTAATAGTCTTCTGAACAGAATGCCTAATCATGTCCTATGAATCCTATGACTTTATTAGGGCTGGGTACTGGCATAATTCTTAAGGTATTTAGCTCACAAAGTACGTTTGATTCTCACCTTTGGTCACTGTCTGGATATTGGCTAGGCATGTAACAGTCTGTAGACTGATTGCCTAGTATTTACCTATGAACCTATGATTATTAGTCCATGTGTCATGGACGAAAATGTTCACCGATGGCATGTAGCTCACAATTTAAGTTAGGCTACTATATAAACATCAGGCAGTGAAGACATAAACGCTTTTCTTTTTGTGAACTGCTTCCTTTCAAGATGATAGGTATTAAAGAGACAAAGATTACTGAAATTAGTTATGACAGCGAGCTTATACACATACTTCCTAGCCTCCAAGCACTACAAATCAGGCCATTACTGGTTACAATTACTTCAAAGGGTCAGAAAATTGAACATTTGTTTATTTTTCCGGATAAAAAAAAATCTTTCCATATTATACTTCATATATTAGTAATAATGAATCTTAGTAATACATTTATTCATTTAGCAATGCTTGCACCCTTAAAGAGGTCTAATAAAAAAAGAAAATTGTAATTCAAGGATGAACAAGCTAAATATAAAGACAAACATGATAGGCTTTACACAAATCATTGTAGTTAACAGGGCTTCTATTGCAAGAAAGTCTAAACTCTGAAATTTGTTGCAATACACACTGATTATACTGATAATACTGAATCTGTATTTCCTAATAATGATGTGACTAGATGTCTATGAGAAATCTCAGGTCACTAGCACATCTATTAAAATGCACTAGAATAAATTCTGTTACTGCTGTCCCACTTGTCTTTTCATACTATGAATAGCATAATAAATGATTACCGAAATGTGAGCTGCATAGTTGTTGCTTGGTCTCTTTTCTTCATTAAACACTAAAGTACATTAGAGCCAAGAGTTCGTTTTACACTGCCTTGAGATTTTTCTTGGCTAAGAACTTATTTTCAGACCATGGAGAAATACCGCAGTCATCAAACACATATCACAGTATTACAGGAAAATACTTTCTACAGACCATAATTCTCAGTTTGCATAGGAATGCCTTTCAATCAACTAATTTAACTGCAATGTAATCAGGTCACAAGTATCCTTTATATCTAAATATAGTTCATAACTACAGACTACTGCTATACTACAAGGCCAGTGCAATGCTTTGTTTTAAAATAAGATATATTTACTTTTCCTTGCTTTGTGTATATTCATAACATATTTTACTCCTAACCATAGTTATCTTGCATTCATAAGTCCAGTAGCAAATATACGAGTACCTGTGTTAAGTTGGGAATTCATTCAATAAGGAAGCAGATAATAGACAACACTGTTAACATGCTGATTACTATAGGGAATACTGAAATAGACTGCAGATGTTCTACTTGCTATTATGGCATATCAGAGAGATCTCAGCTATGATACTTTTATTACATCATCTAAGAAACGTTCAGTGAAATTGTTTCAGACAAAACCCCCAATTATTCTAATACGCTGATGCATGAAGGGATGGCATTAATGAGACTGCTCTATTCTGTGCTATGGACATGTGATACTATTTTTATCATGTTTTTGAAATAGGCTGGCTATTTTCCGTCTCTACATTGTGTATTATAGTTTTAAAATCAATAAAGTGCATTAGTTACAATAATAAAGTACTTCATCTTTACCTGCCTATTACCATTCCTATGGTAGTATTAGTTTCAGCATAATTCCTTTGCATTTCAGAATATAACTGTGTCTCAAAGTCTGTAAACTGGCTATATAAGTAACCTGATAGAACTGCGTGGCCCTTTGTGAATCAGATATAAATTTATTATTCTCTATAGCTGACTGTACACTTCTGCAGCTATAACAAAATCAGCTGCTACAAATGGCTAATATACAGTCTGCACACTGACTCCATCCTGTGTAGAAGCACTGCTAGTCTATGTGACAGGTTACTTTTTCACATCAGGCTCTTTTTGTAAAGGTATTATAATTGTGAATCTAAATAAAATAAGACGTTCACTGCATTTAAAGCAGTAGTAGCACTAGTATGTAGCGGTAGTATGTAGTACTAGTAATGTATTGCAGCTCAGCTTCTTATAATAGCCGTGACCTATTTTTCACTACATTACATGCATAAACCCCCGTTTAAGAAACAAGCCAACTTTGTCTGTACTAAGGAAAACGAATTAAGGCAGTGCATCTGCTGTGAGGTCTTAAATGTTCCGACCTTTAGAAATGATTTATGGGATTAATGATCTCATTGGTCTGCAGCAAGTAACAGCATCATTCTGTTGTGTGGTCTAAATTTAAAAATGATTAACGACACCAGTGTTATGTTGCATTTTTATAACTTAGTTGTAAATGTGTGAAAGCACTTTATTGCGTATAATTAAGTGCTGAGTTCATACATACAACTGGTTCAGAAGTTGTGACACTGTTTCACTGTGCATAATTAAGTACTTTGATTCTAAGTATTTGCCAATGCAGAATAATATGATATATATATATATATATATATATATATATATATATATATATATATATATATATATATATATATACATATACACACACATATATATATATATATATATATATATATATATATATATATATACATTGTATGTATAGTTGGATTTATGGAAGGACATTGCTGTTTCACTAATCTTAAATGCATTTACTTGAACATGGTGGATGTTATAGATGTGGAATTGTCGGCAGATTTTACATACTTAACATTACCTAGGCCTTTGACTTTATCCCACACATGGATGTAATTAAAACAATGCAGTCTTTATGAATTAACAGCTAAATCATTAGATAGGTAAAGAAATGGTTGGTGGACAGAATATGTAGGGTGAGAATAAGGAACACATACTTGCTAGATTCTGAGGTGAATGTTGATGTACCTCAAGGGTTGGTCCTGGGTGCAAAGTTGTTTAGCATATTTATTTCTGAGTTTCCTGGAGGTCCCAAGGTGTGGGTTAGCAAGTTTGCTGATGACTCCAAGGTAGGATCTGTTGCCACCAGCATTAGTGAACAGGCTGCCCTACAAAAGTATGTAGATAGATTGTATTACTGAGTGTACAGAAATGCCATTCTGTACTAAGAAAAGTGAGGTTATTCACTCTAAGAAAAAAAAAAAACACCCGAGCTATCTTTATGCCTTTGTCAATACATTAATACCAAAGGATAGAAAGACTAAAAATCTGGTAGATGATTTTTGATCATCACTTACCTTTTGATGAGAAACTGAATTTAATATCTAGGAAATGTTACTCGTTAATGTAGGATATTAACCAATGTATAACAAGCAGGAATGAGAAAGCATCACCACTTATATGTAAAACCACGATCACACCAAATATTGAGTATTGTGCTGCATCCTATATGTACAATATTTCACAAATTCAGAAGCTGGAGAGGATTTAATGGACATTTTCAAGACAAATAACAAAATATCTTGGATATATGAACAGACTTGTTGAACTGTTTCTGTTCTCCATAGGCTATAGGCTAATTAGAGGGGACCCGATCCTAGTTCATAAATGCTAAAGAAATTAAGTTATGTATTTCTTATTAGGAAAGCATTTTTCACAGCACTCCTTTTCCATGAGGAATAACCATGTATTGGTTGCATTATCAGTCTATAATTCAAGCCTAAAAAGGAAAAAGGAAAGTCTTCCATAACAGGCCTGGGAGTTTACGGCAGTTATTACTACTCCATATAGAAAGGCAGTTAGTTTAATGAGCTTTAAGAACCAACTCAATATCTAGATTGGTAATGGGGTATTTACCTCAAATGTACATGCTAACAGATGCCTTAATCACAATGTATGTGGTGTTGTGTCTGACAACCAACAGACATACAAACCACAAGGGGTATATTTTAATGATTTGCTATTGCCTCCCCTACTTATGTGTGTGTCCAAACAAGATACCTTTCAGGAACTAATGCCATCATGAGTGGTACTGTAGGAACTGTAGCGGGAACTTGAGGAACAAAAGACCAGTATTTCACTGGCACCAAGGTGGTAGAAGGGGTATTTTAAGGAAGAACACTAAATCTGAAAGAGTCATAGGACTCTGAAGAAGAATGCAGTTCTTTCAAAAATGGAATGCATCCTATTGGAGGAATTCTACTTAACTTGACAGAGGGGGTGTAGTGGGCTGATAGATGATTATTTTATTCTCAGGATGCATAAGGTGCCTAGCCTGAAGGGATCAATATGTCTGGGTGTGTTGGCCCAATAAGGCTTAGTACCTTCTTGGGCTGAATTTTAAGAAGGTGTGGTAAAGGAGAAGAATGCGATTTACTGATGATAAGATAAAATGATGTAATGTAAGTAGATGTTCTGGAGGAAATGGATAGATTTTGGATGGACAAAAAAGAAAGGCAGGATAAGTAATACACCCCCAAAAGAGATAATCAGCCCTGAAAAGGCTAGGTGTTTAATCACAGGTAGGATACAAAGTTGGAGGAAAAACTCGATATTGGGGTCATATAAGAAGAAAGGGTTTCACAGCCCAGGGCAGGCAGGTTGAGTGCCAGGCACAGGGACAGACATTGGAGAAGAGAAAGAAAGCAGACTATGCATAACACACTTAGGAACTATTTTTGTCAAAGCTTTATTTTTCAGAGATTATGTATGTTCAAGAAAGCTCTGCAATTACTTTAAATGATTTTGAGAGACATTCAAGGCCTACACTGAATTGATCTTTTGAAGGGTGCCCCATCTCCTAAACAAACTCATTCTGCACTGTTTTTACTTGGATGTCTCTGAGTCACACATTCTACTACAGGTCTGTATTAGATTGTTGAAATGGCATTACAGTGTATGCTGTTTCGATGACACATAAAGAGCGAAATGCTTAAACAGCAAAAGCTCCCTAGAAAAAAAAATTGTTTGGTCTGAGCTGTGACATTGCCCTTTACCCCACTGTACTGCGATCTCAGAGTTGGTATATTTAGTTAGGGGTGTGTGGGGGGCACAGCCCCCCACACTGGGGTATTAAATGGTGTGTTTTGTCTTACTGGTCTACCGATTTTTTTCCCTAGGAAAAAAATCGGTGACCTGGGGTTTCGCTGTTTTACCATTTCGCTCTTTATGTGTCATTGAAATGGCATTCACTGTAATGCCATTTCGACAATCTGATATAGACCCTTCTATTACAGATCGTCTCCTCTGGGTTTGTTTAGAGGAAGAGACACAGTTCCCCTTCTAGAAATTATGTTGGTGCTTCTGCTTTTCCAACACTATATGGAAACAGTAGATCACTGAGAGAGACTTTCTGTGAATGTAGGGCATCGCCTTGACCGAGACCATTTATTTTTCATAGGTTCATAGCTGTATACTAGACTAACAACCACTGAGGCCCTTAAAAGCCTATCTGTGCAACCCAAATGTGACCCACAAATCTAATTTATATTTGATTTATAGAAGGCGATTTACTGACTTTTTCTGTCTTGGATTAAATTGCTTCTGACAGTATGAGTCATACTGGGTTATCTCATATGCACAAGGTACAGAAATTTGGCTAGACTTAAAGTGGCCCACAAAGATAGACAGCGTAGTACTAATCTATGAACTTAAACACACGCACGCACACACAAAGACACACATACATCTTTTGTTACTGCACAGAGTAAACCATGATAGGCATATATCTAATTCTCATGTTAATCATCAATAAAGGAATTATCTGAGCTAAAATTAGCTTCATTTTAATTAAAACACGTGTTTTATAAAAGTGCAGTAATAATCCTAAATATCAAATTCGATAACTATTTGTCTACTGCATTACATGCACCTATCCTATTTTGTAATACTCTGCAGTAGCTTAAACAGCAAAGGAAAAAATGTTTCCAGAGCCCTACACCATTCTTGGGCTCAGATATACAGTATAATACTTTAGGCAGTACAATTTGTTATTCTGCAAATCTGCAGTAATCGTGATTATTTCAAACTACTCTAATGGAGACCTGAAGAAGCCTATTAGTAATGCAGAGTACAGTGAGGCCTTAATTTTGATTGATTTTTCTTGGAGTATTCAATGAGTTCACCTAGGCAACAAATGCATTTTTCAGAGTATTAAGCAACATGTGCTGAATACGTAGCTGCAGCCTCCCATACCTCTCAACCGCCTAGACTTTTGCAGAATGCCCAGATTTTTCACCTCATAAATTCTGTGGCTTTCTGGCAAATATGTGAGGACTGAATTAATTAAATAATGACATACATTTGTGTTTCAGACTTTGTTTTCTTTAGAAAATGCATACCAATGCAAATCCTGTTATTCTAGCAAAATTCTAAATTTAAATTCTATAAGAGCAATGTTTAAAACCTGTCTCTATTTTTGGGCATTTGACTCCATTTTTTAGTCTTTGTCCAGATTTTTTGTGGTATGAGATTGAGACGCATGCCCACCAACATTGCATTCATGAGCGCCAAACATATATACTACTTTTTTCAATAACCAAGAAGAGACTTGTAATATAAATTTGGAAGGTGTAGGTGTGTCACCCCCACATTGGGGTTGCAGAGGACCCTGTCCCCCCTGAAAAAAACACTTAAATTCCAGTGAGCCTGATCATAAGGGGGTTTAGTCTTCGGTGAGTCATAGTGGAAGGATTTACTGGAGCCTTATTTTAAAATCAAGAAGAATATACATTAAAATTATGCTTGGTTTTGCTGCATTGCTGCCTATCAAGCAGTGCAGCTGTATTGTTTGCTTTCTTTCTCTGAATGTCATGGTGATCCTTTCAGTAGTCTGCCCACTTATGCACAAGCATTTAACTGACATAAAAATGAAACATTTCCCACAAGGCCCCTTCAGCAGTCTGTCCAAATATTAAGCACCAAAATAAAACATTTTCCCTCAAAGACCCCATTAGCAGTCTGTCCAAGTACGCACAAGCACCAAAATGAGACATTTCTCAGCAATGACCCCTGCAGTAGTCTGTCCAAGTATGCACATGCATCAAAATGAAACATTTCCTCCCAGTGATCACTTCAGTACTCTGATCAGGCATGTATGCACAAGCACCAAAATGATCTAGTGAGTAACCCTACTTACTTCAGAGAGTTCTTTTTTCCTACCCTAGTCTCTCTCGCACTCCAAATGCACCCACAGTGAGCGATTCAGAAAACATTATGTCCCTCAGCTTGCTATAAGCACCAATGACATAGCTCAAGACACTGTCTTTCTTGCATCATGGCACCACCCACTCTACCTAAGCAGCCAATAACAGGACTTCTTGGAGCAGTGTTGAAGTAAGATGACATAACTGAGGGTGACAGGCACATAGGAGCATCTTGGATGTTCTGGTTACTGTTTTCCTAAAGTGGGAAATAAAGTATTTTACTACAAATAATTTTATTATACACTGGCAAGTTGCTCCCTGGACAAGTTAGCGCCCAGGTTGATTGCCCTGTCTGCCCCCGCCCTAGCTAAGTTACTGCTCCAAGGGTCCTAATAACTCATATTTATGACTATTCAGGAGGCATCCTGGGATGTTATTGGTGCCCACTGAGCTCGTGTTCTTGACTTTGGTAAGTGCAGCCAGTACATGCTCTCTAGTTATACTCGGAGGGGTTATGTCTGAGGATACCAGTAGAGGGATAGATGGGTGAGAGGGGAGTAAAGTTCAAACAGAATTTGTCTGCTAACAGGTTCTGTATATCACCAGGATCAGTGAATGTGGCACGATTGACCACCAGTTCTGCAAATTGTTGTGTGCTGCCCTCCAGGTTTCTGACATAGCTGTAGAAGGCCTTGTGATTATCTTTTACCTGGGAGGATATGTTAACCGCAAAGTTGGCTTTACTTGACCTAATTAGCCATTTTAGTTGCCTATTTACTTTGATGAGAGAGTTTGTATCTTTATGAGAATTACCCTTCTTGATTTTTGCCATCTTTTTTCCCTTTTGTTGTATATCCTGCTTAATTTGGGATGCCACCAGGGTGGTTTGTTTCTGGCGCTAGTTCTGGGCTTACTTCTGGTTGATACAGCAGCTTCTATGCAGCCATTGACATGGTTGTTCAGAGTTTTTGAGAGCATTTCAGCATAGGCTGCTGTGTTCTATGGGTTTGGAGGGGCAATGGATTTTGACAAATCATCACTTAATAACAAGTAATTTGCCTTGGAATAGTTTCTAACTGTTAATGGTTTTAATAGGATTATGGAGCTAATTTTGATTTCAAAGGAGACATCTTTATGGTCAGACCTTACCAGGAGGATGAAACACTGGGGGTGCAGCGTTCTCCCATATTTGTGAGTATGAGGTACAGTATGTTGGAGCCTCTAGTGGACATATTTACTAACTGGTAAAGCATGTTTATATATACGAAGTCCAGGAATCTCTGCGTCTGTATATTTGAGGCCATGTAGGATTCCAAATGTATAGAGGGATAATTAAAGTCTCCCATGAATAGGGTGTTAGGTTGGATGGTGAGTGTTTTCAGTTGGTCTAAGCATGCTTTGTGAGCTTTTAGGGACATGGAGGATGACCTACAACTGGCTAGGATATGGTATGGGATTTTGTCTAGGGTGATCTGCACATGGAGGAACATCATCCTGTTTGACCACCCTTGGTCAGCATGTTACTGATGTATATTGAGACACTTCCATTTTTAGCCCTTGTCTCTAAAACTGCTGGTCTAAAAGTGTGGAAGGTACTGAAACCTTACACTGCCAGGGTACCCATTGCCACTTTGATATTCTGTTGAGTTGATTTTGCTATGTTGGCAGGTTTGTCAATTTGGCATTGCCTAAAGAGGCACTATGGGGCGGACAAAGTCTTAGCCAGTATTTGAAATCCTAGAGGGAATGGTGGAGACCATCCTTGGAAAAGCAATGGAGTATGTTGACCATGTCCTCCCAACCTGACAAATATTGGATCTCCTTAGAATGACACCAGAAAGACAGTCAGTTGTTGAAATCAATAATTTTTTGCTCATATTTTGGTATCATCCTCTGTGATGGAAAGGGTCTATATTATAACAATGAATGACCAAATGATCGAACGTTGTTATATTGAACTCTAAAGTTCTAATTCACAAGACATCGAACAACCAAAAAAAAAGACATTAAAACATTGCATAAAGTGGGGGGGCTTTGCACCCCACACCCCCTGATGTGGGGGGCTGTGCCCTTCACACCTCCCTACTTAAATATACCAACTCTGAGATTGCATTACAGTGCCAAAAATGGCAAAGTGACGAAGCGGCCAAGTGATTTCTTTCCCAGGGAAAGAATTTGCTTATATGCCGCTTTCTCATTTTGTCTATTCGACATTTCAAATTCAACCAAGACACATTCGACAAAATGCATCTTCGGTTATCTGATAGGAACCTGATGGAAATATGCTGCTCAGTGTCAGGTTCATACCAGCCTGAGACACAGTCTGAAAGCTCCATAATGTCTCTCTTCATATATATCAGGGAGGTGCATCTCTGGTCATTTATACCTACATGGAGTATGATGGAATCATGCTGGTACCTGTGACTTGAGTGCTTATGTGATTTGGTAGATCCTGGCTCCAGATAAGCAACTAACAGTTATCGTGTCCTTGTTCAGCCTAGTTAGAGGAACATCAGTATAGCTTATAATGCTTTCCTGTATGATGAGAGTCCTGGGAAGTGTGTTTGCTTGTCTTCAGGGCTTAGTGTTTGGTTTCCACTGACAGTGACAGTATGTGTGGAGTTAAGTGCTGTTTTTTTCTGAGTGCCTTTTGAGCTTTCTGAGGCATAGCTTTAACAGAGGGTGGTTTAGGTAATCTTTGTTTTTTATGAAAATTGTTTTAGGTGCCTCAGTGTACATTAGTCTATTTGTGTGTTGCATGCCAAAATCATTGTGTAATTACACCACTCGCAAACTGTGTATCACTCTTTAAGGATTAAATGGTTGTCAGTAAACATGAGACAATTGCTACATTGTCTCAAGATGTCCACCAAGTTGGCTAGAGAGAAGTTAGGAAATTGCATTTCTATACTATCCAGTCCTTTGCTTTGTGAGGTACAAGGAGGTGGTATATTGGGGTTAGAAGGCTATTAAGCATGCTTTGTTTATGCAGACTAATAAAATGGAGCAGATTATGTTAAAAAGTACTACATTCTACTAACCATAATATTTATACAATAATGAATTCTACTAAATCTGTAGGTATTACCACTTGACATCCAACTAGCTGCTCTAAGCTTGTCGGAGCACAAGGTATTTGCGCTATATGGCTGCTTTACAGGATATAGATTTACAGACTGTTCTGAAGGGAAACTTTGCTTTCTAGGTGTTTGCTACTGTGCATAGCACTGCTAACCCATGCAAACATGCAAAATTTGTAGCAGCACAGAAAAAAAAACAGAAAACTAAATAATGAGCCCTTTGGCCAATAAAATGCCTGCACTATTAGTCCTTTTATGTATTTCTCAACTAAGATAGACCAGGCAAACATGTCTTGCCACAAGATGAATAAACTCAGCCATCTTGATGCCAAAACATAGTAGGAGAGACCCACAAGTACAATGCTAACACAAACCACTTAACAACTAGCTGGAAATCCCTTGGTGAAGGTTATTTCAAGACAGTAATGGTGAGAGGAAGAGCATTTGTTTTACAAAAAAATTCAGTGAAATGCACACATAAAACCAGGAAACAAAAATGATCAATGGAAATAACGTGTGATTTTGCAATCAGTTACTTAACTTTCCTTGGAATGCAGTGGCTACAAGTAAAACACTTCTGGAATGCAGCCAAGGATTGCAAGCTTTGCTGAGCTCCAGGAAAATGAGCAGGAGATAGAATGCAGTAATATGTAGTAAAGGAGGTTTACTCAAGAACAATACTGTTTTGCTGGGTGGGCTGTCAGTGTCATGTGTCTATGGAAAACAATGGGTGGGAAGAGAACATAAATAGCTTATACAGCAGTCAATAGCAATGAAAGTAGGGAGGAATGGACTTTGCAAATCATATAACCATAAGGGTGGAGGGCATAGACACAGCTTTATAAAACAACAACAGCTACAACATCAGCAGCAGCAGAAGGGTGGAAGGGTTTGGAAATTGTAAAGGAACAAGCAGGCTAGCTACATAGGCTAGGAATCAAATAAAGGCAATATTAGAGCTTTTTCAGAAGCTTTAGCTACAGGGAAAAACAAACATATTATTTTTAACTTTTCCTTAAGCTCATTGCAAACTTATATGTACTAGATAAACATATTCACTATTAATTTTATTCTGTTTGTAACTTTGAATGCCCTCCTGGGGGCAGATATTTTGATGAGTTTGTTTTCTTCTAAAGATAAATCTTCCCCATAATGCATTGTGAGTGCACAGTTTATGAGATTACAATGCCCATGGCTGGACTGCATACCTCTCAACTGTACAGATTTTCACAGAATGTCCAGATTTTTGCCTCATATTTTGGTGTGTTCCTCCTATAATCTGTACCTTTCTGGCAAATAGCTGAGGATTGAAGTCATCAAACAATGACAAATATTTGAGTTTAAGACTCCACGTCCTTCAGAAAATTAATGCTAATGCAAAACCTGTTATTCTATCAAATTTCTAAGTTTGTAAGAGCAATATTTGAAATCTGTCCCTATTTCTTCCCCCATCATTTTAGGCAGATTTTGTGCTCTAAGAGATTGAGAGGTATGCTGGGATGTCACATGACAGTTCCAGTCACTAAAATGGAAGAACTGAGAAGAAGAACTTATTTTGAGAAGCCTCAGTGAAAGTGTCATTTACTGTCATGAAGTGCCTCTCTCAAATGTATTTCCTATTGATGTGTTACACACTCTTTGAAAAAAGCTTCTAGAACTACCAGCTCATTGCTGAGATAACAGATATTTTTTTTAGATATTTAACTATGATCTACTTCAGTTCCTTCTTAAGTTACTACTCTTATTCCCACCCTTGTCTAGTAACAGTATCACATTTCCTACCCTGATAGATTCGGCTAATTAGTCAGATTAGTTTGCAGTCTGCCTGGTGTGCCAGTAAGAGTGTTCCCTCATCTCTCTCCTTACTCTTGTCATCCAAATAGTACTTTCACAATAAATCATGTCACAAAATGCTTTTATCAATCCTTAATATAAAGGTGTTTAAGTATTCTGAAACCATGGCTGTAATATACACAGATTACAATTCATTTTGTCTACTCACAGATCTAGATATGTGTGCAAGTTAATACTCTGACCATTAACCAAATAATCATATTTGTTTACATAGCAATGCAGTCCTCTGCCTTGTCACCTCTTCGGCATGCCAGTGATGTCACATTATATTTGTTAGTACTACTACTTTAGCATGCACATATTCATTGATGTTATGATTTTGTGACGTAACGTAATATATTCCATCCTTTATGCAAAGCAGTGCCTACTATCACTGCTCTGAACAGTGTACATAATTTTCTAGCTCAATGCCGATAGTGTTTTCCAGTGCACGCTGCCACAACAAACTTTTCTACTCACTGATATTTATATTTTCATAAATTTCCTCCAGAAGCTAGATAAATATGATTGTATTCACCAATATGTTTTATACCACAGTCATTTTGAAACAATTTGCAGTTGTAGCAATTTCAGTGTAGTCTATTGTAATTCTTAACTGTTTTTTCCTTAAGAGTACTATGAATTCCACTGTACTTATCTTCCCCCATTCAGAGCTATTATCATTTTGCTTACTTCTTGTAACTTGGACATCACAGTCTCTCTTCAGATGTCCATTGCAAGCAGTAAATCAGACATACAAACACTCACTGATTAACATTGTTCCAAAGAGTATAAGTGAACAATTGAGCTCTGACAGCCTATCTTCAAAGAAAGAAGAAGAAAAAAACATTCAGCAATGCCTACTATGAAGCTATGCAGATCTTCTTATGTTGTGACCACACACAGCTGTAACAGTAAAGACACACTGCTGACATCAGACTGCAAACCACTAGATATCAGGTAGGTGCCCCTGTAGCTCTGTTCCACAACACATATGCATACAGACGTGCACACACACACACATACACACACACACACACACACACACACACACACACACACACACACACACACACGCACGCACGCACACACACACACACACCCAAAAAGCAGCTAGTATGCACCTCTTTACTATAACAACTGCAATGCCCATAGGCTAAACCAAGCACCAAAAATACCCTGTGATTCAGTTTCCATTCATGAGAGTCTGTCCTGGTCCTGATCAGTTTGTCTGTCTCAAGATTTTGCTTTGGCAGTGTGTGTGATGCCTGCAGACTGAGATTGCGCTGAAAAATTATATCTCAGTCTGTCTTGGCTAGTCTGCACAGATGGTATAATCTTGTTCCTCCATATTTATTTATGTACCACATCACTATGGTGTTGTCAATAAACAGTTGTAACAAACTGGGAACCAAAGGTGATTGATATTGCTGAGAACAAATGAAAAAGGCTATATTTTTAACTAAGGTAAGCAAGAATAATATCCATGAATATCTTATAATAAAAGTTAAGAAGACACTTACCTTGCATTGATTTAAATGTATGACTTTCAATGCAGATAAGTAGTGCACTACTTGTTTTAAAAAACGCATTGTACAATAAACAATACAGCATTATCATTTGCAGTCATACAATCTTTTTTGCAAGGAGAGAAAGTGATATTCAGAAATGGAACAGATTGGCAATTGATACTATTTCACTTCATGTATCAAAGCCCAAGTCATCTCCACCTATGGACAAAAATAGCAATGTAGCCTCCTCAGTGCCCCAGTTCAGTGACAAAGTTAAAGCAGAAAGCTGTGCACTACATGAATTCCTCTGTGTTTTATTTGTAACAGGACATGTGGTTTGATGTTATAGTTGGGATGAAGCTGGAATGGGTAGTTTGCCTGCAATCATTGCCATAGTAAATATGCTCATAATGTGATGATAAAATTTAGCCGCAGTGGTGCAGCGGTTAGCATTCTTGCCTCACAGCAAGAGGTTCTCTGGTTTGATTCTCGGCCAAAGCACCTTCTGTGTTGAGTCTGAATGTCCTCCCTGCGGTTGAGTGAATTTAAAGACATGCAGGTAGGTGCGAGCATGTGTGGGTGTGCCTTCTTTGACACTGACAACTTGACACTGTAGAAATTCATGGCCAATCATTAGCGGACCTGAGTTCCGCTGTGGCGACCCCTAACCGTGAAAAGCCGAAAGAGTGATGATAAAATGTAGTTGAAATGTATGCAAGCAGCACATGTAAACAATGGGAAGGTAGCAAAAAAAAAGGGGTGGAGCAATTTACATTCCATTACAAAGGGCAAATTTTCTTCTAACCAACTGTGCTGTACCCTCAAAGCGCATGGTAGACAGAAAGTCTCCAAAATTAGTCCATGCTGACAACAGTGCATAAAGATAAAGATTATAACAGTGCCTTAGGAGCTGTATATGCATACATTTGCGAAGTAAGAAGAATGACAATGAGCCAAACTTGAAGGGGATAGTACAGCTGCAGTTGTCATCCTGCACAGATGCATTGATTATGCAGACAGCTTGACTCCTCAGTGAGTAAATGTGATTGCCTGTTGACAAAAAGACAGAGACAAGGGTATGAAAGTCATGAGATTCCAAGTCAGACACAATCGAACACTTACAGATGTCTCAACAGCTGCATGACCTGAAGTGTTCTAAAGTGTCCTCATGTAAACCAATTATTAAACTGTGACTGAACAATCAATACACATAATTGGAGCCCCAAAACATCTACATATAATGATGGTCAGTACACCTGACCATGACACAAAATATATACACATCTGTATTTATGGAAACCTCTGTGTGAGCACAGTGACAACACTGTGAGGTTCAGTACAGGTTTACAGGGCAAGGTGGGGCCATATCTCTCTTAGTAAGCATCTTGTTAAACTAAAAAGAATCATTCAGGACAACAAAATGGTATTTTGAGACTAGGGTAGATATCATTACCATGTCCTGCCATTTGACTAATACATACTAGTTGCCTTGTATGCCTTCCTTCAAAGTAAACTGCATCTAAAACTTCTTCATCTACTAGAATGGAGTTATTAGGGCTTCCTATCACTCTTTTGCACACCATAGAGTGTCATATTCACAGAATGAACAGGAAATACAGTCATGTCGGTCAACATGCTGTCCACATATGAATACCTAGTAGCATCCTTATGTCTGTGCAACCATCACAATCCACACAGTTACACACACTTTTTGAAGAGAAAATAACTTCCAGCAGGGAAACATTTAGAAAGACATGATGGAAATTATCAGGTACATGTTAAATATCTAGACAGCAAGAAGAGAAGGTTGGTTTTAACAACTGGTGTAGTTGATGTCATTCTATATGGATACAGTACTTACTGTATGTATTGTATGTATGTAAGCTTCTGAGCCCCCCCCCCCAAGCCTTTCTGTGTTGGAGAGAAGCCTTCTAGCTTATCAGTGGGAGTGGTAAGCACTGGGTAGCCTGTCTACTACAAGAGGAGTGGTTTCTGGCCCATAAATTGTAGTTTATTGGCTGTTTGGGCAGTTTTTCCATCTCTTTCAACTTTCTGGTTTAAAAGCCCACATTTGTGCTTGTTTTCAACCTTTCCTGTAACTAGTCTAGTCCAGATACAGATTTCCTGTATCCTGGACTGTTTGTATACTTCTGAGCGGTGTCAAAGTCTACTTTTCAATGTTTCCCTTAGATCTGCTAGTTCTATCCTCTCCTGCAATTTTACTAGCTTATTAGTCTAGAACTTTACCAGACTTCTTGTAGCAATTATTGTAGCACACAAAAGTGCTACCAGCACTAAATGTTCTACAAGGAAACAGCTTCAGTACTTATTATTAATGCCCACCCCACCTGGCATGTCTAAAAATCAGTTTCCTGTGCTTTTTCCTATTAACCTGGTGAACTTGAGCATCCTGAGGCAATGTAGCAACTGCCTCATGTACACTGACATCCCTCTCCTCTTACATCCCAACACTCATACTTGTGAGAGATGCATTTATATATCCAAAATGGAAGCCACACACTCTTCAGCCAAGACCGGAATAGCTGGTCAAGAGGAGGTCAACACTTGCACCACACCACATGGAACACATATCCCTCCAGAATACACAACAGAACTGCCTTCACATAAAAACACAAACTACACACCCACCTTTGTGGAGGCTCTCAATAAAAATCTACCCAAACTGCAGAGACCTCCAAGGCAGAGTTGCAATCAACCACCACAACACAACACTAATCACGAGACACATAACTCTCCTAAACAGTGTGCCACTCAACCAAAGCTCCTAAGACAAAATAGCATGTCCAACACACTAGACATAGGTGACTCAATAGTGAGGCACACTAATGCCCCACTCACTACGTTGAATAAGGAGAAAGTAACAGTCAGCTGCCTGTCAGGCACAAGGATGTGCCACATAATGCATGTACTCAGGTCCCTCAACAACAGGTACAAATATGACTCTTTCATTGCACATGTGGGTGTGAATGACCTGAGACTTACCTCCCTGGACTATATGAAAAGAAACATGGAGGATCTCTTGGATTATGTAGCCCAGGCGGGTATAACCCTAGCCCTGAGCTGCATCCTACCATCACACAGAATGATACCATAGTACAAGCAGAAAATGATTGATTTCAACAACTGGTTAAATTTCTGGTGTCATTCTAAGGGGATCCAGTAGCTGTCTGCCTGGGATGACATGATTGACAGACCTCGATGCTTTGCCAGAGATGGTCTGCATCTGTCACCCCTGGGATTACGGATACTGGCCAAGGCTCTTGCCACCCATATAGTGCCTTTTTTAGGTGGTGTTCCAAAGACCAAATTACCACAGCTGCAAACAAATGCAACCTGAGGGTCATGCTGCTCAATGCTAGAAGTCTAAATCTCAAAATAAACTTGCTCGAAGTACTCCTTAAAATGGAGAACATCGACATTTGTGTCATAACAGTGACCTGGTTAAAGGCAGAAGAAAGCACCCCTACACTACCAGGCTATAACTCATTCTACACCATTCAGCCCCAAAACTTGGACCAAAGCTCCAAAGGTGGTGGTGTTTCCATATTCATAAAGGATGCCCCACCTCCAGACTGGTAGCCCAACATAATGCATCTGAGATACTTCAGGTGCAGCTAACATTGGGTAAGACAGCAATTCAGGCTAGTTGTAGCCTGCTATAGGTCCCCAATCATGCCCCAAGACTCACACTCCATGTTCCTAAGCACCCTGGAGAATATTAGGGTCCAACCTAACACTCTCATAATGGATGACTTCAACTACCCTCCATCAACTGGGAAAACTACTCATGTACCAATACACTTGCCCAATGTTTCCTGGAATTCATTAATTCCAATGCCCTGGACCAGCTCATTCTTACCCCCACAAGAAGTAGCAACATCCTTGACCTAGTCATTACTAACATGGGTGACCAATGCTCTACAGCAATAGTTAACTCTTCCCTGGTTAGATCCAACCACAAACTAATCACCTTGGAAATCCACATACCCCCCCCCCCGCAAAGGTAACCACCATGAAAAACTTTTCTAAAGCTAACTTTGGGCTCCTAAAAACAGAGTTGGCTAACTTCAAGGCACCCATGCAAATGGAGAATAGTTGCATGATCGCCAAATCATACACCAATGCACTATATGAACACATACACAAATGCATGGATCTTGCCATACCCAATAGAACCAAGACACTGTCCTCCAAAAAAAGGAAGCCAATCTGGTGGTCCCCTGCCATAAACAAACTTTACAACAAAAGGAGGAAACTGATGTGGAATAAGGTGAAGTCCCAAGACTGGAAAAACTCCCTTATTAGCCTCAAAAAAAAGTTGAGATCCCTCATTAAATCCTCTAAAGCTAGTTACGAAAACAGAATTGCAGCAGATAGTAAAGACAGCCACAAGGCCTTCTATAGTTATGTAAAGAATCTCTGTGGCGATACCCAGATTTGCTCTGACCTATTGAAGAATGGTACCTCTTATACTGAGCCAACAGATATTGCCAATATACTGGCCGACAGATTCAGTGCCAACTTTACCCCTCCCCCCAATGGACCAGTCACAATACCAGTAGATTGCTAGGCACCCAGTATTACTGCTGCACAGGTTAAAACAGCACTGTCCAAGACCAAGAATACAGCTACTATGGGACCTGACAATATCCCTGGCTGTGTTCTACATGAACTACAGAGTGAACTGGCACCTCACCTGTGTGTCCTGTTCAGTCAGAGCCTCACCTCAGGCTTTGTCCCTACCAAATGGCTCACTGCTACAGTCATCCTTCTCCACAAAGGAGGAGTGACTACAGACCCTGGGAACTATCACCCCATTAGCCTGATGAGTCTGATATGCAAAGCTATGGAACACACCATCATGGACCTAATAAACAAGGATATAGGGAATCTCCAAACTCTGGATCCCACACAGTTTGGTTTTGTGAAGGGTAGATCATGCCTGCTCAACTTGGTCAACTTCTTTGAGTCAGTCACCAGAGCTGTGGATGAAGGCAAGGTGGTTCATACAGCCTACCTTGATCTGGCCAAGGCCTTTGATATCATTCCCCACTCAGGAATCATAGAAAAACTCACTAAGCTAGGCATCAGCTCCTATATCACTAGGTGGGTTGGAAACTGGCTCACAGGTAGAACCCACTGTGTGAAAGTAGCAGACTCCAAGTCAGACTGCTGACCAGTCATGAGTGGAGTCCCACAGGGTTTGGTCCTGGGTCCTCTCCTGTTTGGTATCTATTTCCCTGAAGTCCAGGCCAACACAAAGAGACTCTAGCTGACAAAGTTTGCAGACAATTGCAAATTGGGAGCTATTATTAACTTTCCAAGTTATGTTGACATCCTACAGAAAGTATTCACTGAGACCAACAACTGGTGTCAGAACCTTGGCCTTAAGCTCAATGCCAAAAAATGTGTCATCATCACCTTTGGGAAAAACTTGGTTCCCACGAATTACCACATTGATGGTAGTCCACTGAGCACAGAAGGTCTTATAAGAGATCTGGGATCACAGGTTTACAGCAACCTCTCTTTTGACCACCACATTACCTCTGTGGTCAGAAAGTCTTTCTATGTGGCACATCTCATTACTAAGGGTTTTGAATCCAGGAAGAAAAAGGTCATTGTCTCCCTCTACTCTTCCCTCATTAGGCCAGTCATTGAGTACAATGCCCTATTTGGCATGTACCTCACTAGACACCTGCAACAACTGGAGAGGCCGCAAAAGTACCTCACAAAGAGAATCCTAGGCCTTAAACATTTGTCCTATATGGACAGACTCAAAAAACTCCAACTATTCTCTGTCTCATATTGTCTACATAGAGGCAATCTCTGTTTGACTTACAAAGCCATGGCTGACCCAGCAATGTTAGAAATGCTACATCTAAAGAAATCCCAATCTGTCCACACCACATGCTCCAGTGACCTCAACCTCATTACCACAATCAACAGAACATGCTGGAGGGACAGTTTCATAACCCAGAGACTGCCCATGCAATGTAATAGACTTTCCATACATGTCAAGCAGAACACCTCACTGGCCCTCTTCAAAAGAAATCTTGATGAGTGGATGGGAAATAGAAAATTCACCCCGGGAATCACTCCAGTCGCTGTACTTGACAGAGGCACTGGGAACTAAGGTCAGGTGGCATGATGCCAGGGTAATCCTATGGGGTAGGCATGTAAAGACTCCAAGGCCATTAGCCTAGTACATAGCTATGAACCTATGAACCTACAGTATAAGTTACCCTGGCAGTGGTGTAACCTTTATACAAATTGAAAGTATGTAAAATACAGTTTTTAGTAGCCAGTAATTCAGCTAAATTTATTTATTATTTATTTATTTCCAATTTGATTATCAGGGAAGTCCACTGGGTCAAAATGACCCATTTTCAGTGGAGGCCCGGGGAGAAAAGCTCCACGATACATTATACAGTTGAGAATACAAAGATACAAAAGTGTAAAACTTGCATTATATAATAGAGTTACAAAGAAGTACATTCAATGACACGCATAGTCAACAAAATTCATTGTGGATGGTCTTATGGGTTATACAGTTTCATTTGAGCAAACACTCATGTATTTGGTGTGAAAACAATTTACACACAAACATTTAAGTAAATGTGGATGCACTTTACATGCACACTTTTAAAGCAGGAAGCTATTTACAATATTTACAAAGTTGAGTCGTGTGATAAGTAGCTGTAAGAGATGAAGAGAGCTTAGATACACTCATAGGAAATTAGCTATGGGGGATTATAGAGAGCTTAGGAACCTGAGAGAGAACCCCCTGGGGACAATATACTTGGAATAATTAGGTGGGGTGAAGGCAGGTACATTTCCATTTTGTGGACAGGTGTTTGAAAAGCTGGGTTTTGAAGTTTTCTGAGTTTGGTATGGTTCTTAGAGAGGAAGGAAGAGAATTCCATGTTTTGCCTAGTGAGACAGAGAGGAGAAATTGGTCAGCTAGATGTTTGGGTTTGTGGACAGCAACTAGGTTTTCATGTTCAGATCTGAGAGTTCTGTTGGGGGTGTAAGGGGGAAGGATAAAGTATTGCCCTTATACCATAGCTCACTATATCTTTGGAAAGATGATTTGAAAAGCATACTACATCATACAGCACCAATCTGGTCTAATAACAGCAGTTTGAAAATACTGGTCATATTGTGATTGCATTTTCCTAATGACAGAGGAAACAGACTATGCACTGAATCTACTTTCAGTATCCTTACACCCACGGTCTGCTGTACAATTACATGCACATTATGTAACGAGCATCTCTCCATTGACTAGGTATATTGCAATGGCTATTAATCTGAGGTCATAGCAACTTTACAGCACAGATCATTGAAATGCAACCCATGTCATTTTGGTTCACTTCCAAATCATGAAAAGAGAACCCCCTTGGCAAACCAAAGTATGGTCTGCAACTTAAATTCCAAAAATAATGGGGCCCAAAGACATCAAATCAGGAACAAATTTAAACACTACTGTGAGTGAATTAGGCAATGTAATTAATCTGATGCTTTGAATCAAAATGCATTATATGTGTAAACCATCCACATCTCTCCAGAGCACAGGGAAGGAAAGCTCATGCCTGGCATCCTACCAAGGAAGCAACATCGTTCCTTGCTAACCCACTTTCAGTGAGTAATGGCACCTCCAAAGATCATACAGACAGGGGGCATGAATGCAGTTGCCAGTAGGGGTCTCAGTCAGAATATTCAAATTTGGTAGGAATTCACCATTTATTTTTAAACATTCTGAGAGCTAACATATTTCTGAAGTATATTTTCTAAAATGTTTTTGTTTCACTTGGATTTCCTATTTGCATTTAAATTTTGTCTGAATAATCTTTTGTTTATTATAACTGGCATCCTGCGAGATATGAAATTTGACCAATAGCAGGCTGCTAGACTGTTAGGCCAATCAATATAATCACTTTCATGATGCATCTTACAAAAAGTACATGTAAAATCTAAACTTCCTTTTTTAAGTGAAACAATAGATCTGTCTCCAGTTATGCTATATTTGGCAACATTACATATTTTTTAAATAATATTGTACATTAGAACAAAATCTAGATTCAGGAAAATTGTAAAGTACACACTGCAGGAAACAGTGCGCATATATTACACATTATTCTTCTTCCTATTTTCATTTCCTCAGTATGATTAGAACCCCATACTTATCAAGTGTTACAGTTTCAACACACAAACTAATTGCCACAACAATATTACAGATACCTTGCCATCTGTAGCATGTTTATACATGTAGCTGTCACATTTAGCATATTACTTAATGGTTTCTTCAAAACTGTTACTAGCATGACTATTAACTTTTAAAGAGAAGCAATGCACATTTATTTGTTAAAAGGACAAGGCTTTTAACAGGCTTTTTAAATCTTTCCAAAGATGGAAATGCTAGTTGTGAGTGGTAAGCCATTGGCCATCAAAATGTTGGCTCCAGCTAATTACCTGCAATGGATATACATTGGGAATTACTCAATGAGAGTGCAGGGATGACACCCAGGCACAGGTAGATGCTACCACTGTACACCATGCATGTCAACATTGGTGAGGACATCTTGCGATTTACTTGTATGACAAGACACTTCGGTGTCACATTTAGTGATCAAATTTTGATAGCAGCTTAGAATATTGGCAGCACCTTAACCAACAAGGATGTGGTCCACACAGACTTTTAGAGACCTTTTCACCTTCACAGGCAACTTTCCTGTGGTTTGACTATGATGTAGTAATGATAGCCAGGAGATCTTTTTGTCTGGCCCACTAAGGTGGAATGGGGGGTGGGGTGGGGGTGGGGGTTAATGATCAACATGGTTTTAATGTTTTTTGTTTTGAACATTTAGCATCTTGATCTGTTCTGATCTGACCTGTTATATAACATAATGCCCCTTAGTATGAATCGATCCAATCACATTGCGCAGCTCAAAGGAAGGCAGAGGTTTCTAGTTAAAAAGTAACTAGAATGATCATAAAATGAAGGCCTTCATCTAAACATACAGGTTTATTTATATCACCCGTATGCTCTTTCTCTTGTAGACTGCTGCATGACAATCTACGTGCAGCATACTATGATGTTGAGGACGAGGACCCAAACTTACTTGTTCTTTCTTCTACAACAAACACACATGCAAAAAATGGCTCCACAAACTGTCAAACTTTCCTAACTAAAAAGATTGCCATCTCAAGCCCATGAGCTAATAACAGAAGCTGCAAACTCTATCAATTTATTTGGAGTCTAACAAAAGTTTGAGGGCAGATCTCTGCCTCGCTGCACTGTTACAGACCCAATTATCCTTGACCTCCTGATTCTTAGAAATAACATTATCTACAATAGTACTAGGACCAGGGGCATAAATATTCACCAACAGATAAATAAAACATGGTGGAAAAACAGGTTTACAAATCAGCATGTCCCAAAATCTCTGGAAAAAAGCTCCCCGTGTGTTAAGCAGTACAACTGATTATCTTCCTTTAAAAATAAACTAGATAACTGCATGGGTATCCTTCTAATTACTCCAGGTTTGATATCTATTGCCTTCCAGGAAAAAGGACCTAATCTCCTTTGGCAGAATTTAGTACATTACTGTATCACCCAGAGACTACTTTATCCAGTGTACTTATGGCGACAAAATCCAGGAATCTTTGGGCCTGCAACTTTGGAGTTGTATATGATACCTAGTTCATACTAGGGTAGTTGAAGTCACCCATAAGTATGGTGTTGGGTTGAATGGGGAGTAACTCCAGTTCACTTAACCAAGTGTTATGGGTTTCTGAGGTCACAGAGGGGTTCCTATAGCACACAAAGATATGATAAGGGAATTTATTTATAATAAGAGAAGCACAAATGCATCATATTGCTTGACTACTCTTGAGGTGTGCTTGTTTTTATGTGAATTGATACACCTCCAAAATGTGCACCTTCCTGTGCAGTAGCTGATCTAAAAGTGTGGAGGGCAGTATAGCTCTGCACTTACTGGGCTTCTTTCATTGGCTTTAAACCATCTTTCAGTAACTACAAAGACATCTATGCTCTCCAGGGTGAAGACAGCTTGCAGGGAATGAAGATTTTTTGTTTCAAGTCCTGGTACTGAGCAGTATCACCTTTGGGTTAACTTGAGTTGGTTTGGTTATGCCGAATGGTTTATTAGGTTGGTAATGTCCAAAAAAGGACACCACAGAGTGGACAAGGTTTTACCCAATATTTGAAAGTCTAAGGGGGCTAGGTGCAGACCATCCCTGGCAAAGCAGTGTGGTTTGTCAACCATATACTCCAAAGCTGACAAATATTGTACCCTCTTCAAATGATGCTAAAAACTGACTCAATCATTAAAGTCAGATATCTTCTGTTCATATTGTGGCATTATCCATGCAGAAGGTAGAATGCTGCTCAATGCAATGTGCATGCCTGCTTGGTAATTGTAGTGGTTTTATGTGAGACAATGTATAAGTACATCTTTCACATATTGCATTAGATTATTTGAGAATTAGATGGTTCTCAGTAAACATAAGAGAACTTCTACATTGTCTCAGGATTGCCCAATTCTGTCAAGCTGGTTACAGGGACAGAAATAAAATCACATCCATGGTTTCAGGAATCTATGTAATGGACTTTAATATTCTTTTTTTTTAAAGAAGGGGCAACAGAATGATATAATCTTACTCTCAGATAGAGTGTTAATCATCCTGTCCCCAAAGACTAACTGTGCAGCCTCAAAGATGGTAGTCATAATCTTAAACATTGGCAATCATTTTAGTGCCAGTGTAGAACAACAAAGTAGAACATTCAAAACTGTGTTACATACAATGGTATCAAACTTTTGTCACACTGCATGAAATTACTGGACCAAGTGACTGATTAAGGAATATGCAGACTATAAGATAGTATAATATAGTGATGAGTAGCTTTGATCCAAATCTGACTGAAGCACAACTGACATGATGTTTACAGAGGGGCAGATGATGGATACGAAGCTACAAATGATGAATGACTTTACCTGGGCAATCACAGACTTTGAGAAAGCTTATGACAATGTCCCAAGTAAAATTAGTGCAGGCAGTGTAGAAGGACCCAATGACACAGGCACAGAGTTCAGGCTGACAAAAGGGTTCCCAGTGGGAGTGGATGTGCATTGACCTGAGCATTCACAGACTTTTAGAAAGCATATGACAAGGTCCTTAAAAAGTTAATTTTGGCAAAGATTCAAAGTCCTAGAAACATTGTTAGAGTTAATGTAGTGTATGTCCAGTTATCCAATGACAAAAGTACTAGCAGTGTTATATCTCATAGATGGGCTCACAGTGGGGGTGAGTGTGCATCATGGTTTAGCTCCAAGCCAACTGCTGTTCATAAGTGAGATGAACTACATTAACAAACAGGTTGGATAGGACAGATCAACAAAGCTGCTGTTTGCAGATGCTGTGGCATTACAGGGAGACTGAGCAAGATGAGAATGAATTGCAATACTGATCGCCTATAGAATGAACTAGTACAGAAATGATAGTGGGCATGAGAGCAAAAGGGAGAAATCAGAGAAAGTTGACAATTGAGATAGATGGATAAATAGTGGAACGGGTTAACAGCTTAAGGTATCTGGGAGGGATGGTTGAGTAGAAGGAAAGTCTGAATGAGGAGGTCAAAGGTAAAATCGGAGGTGCTGAAGAATGGCAGAGAGTGTCATGGTACTGTTTTCTCATAGTAGTGTTTGACAGTGAAATATACTAAAAAGTAAGGTGCAGAAAACAGTGACAGCGAAATGTACTAAATAGTAAGGTGCAGAAAACAGTGGTGTAACCAGTACTACTGTATGGCATAAAAACCTGTGTAGTGAAGGTAGAACAGCTGAAGAAGGTAAAAGTGAAGGAGATGAAGTGCCAGAGAGAGGTGGTAGGATGCACACTATGGGACTGATGAAGAAATGAGGATATCAGAGCAACAGCCAAAGTAGACCCAGCCATAGAGGGTACAAGAGAAAATATTGTGGTAGTTCAGGCATATATGCAGGAAAGCAGAATATGAACTGATGAAGAAGGTTTGTGAGAAGCAGAAAGAAGGCCAGAAGAAACAAAGAGGGCCAGCTAAGTGATAGAGGGATTGCATGAGAGAAGACCTGAAACCGTCAGGTATAACTAAAAAATAAGGTAGGAGAGTAACACAGAATCAAGAGAGGTGGCAACAGTTGACTCAACATCTTAACCCGCCATAGAGAAATTGGTGAAAAATTGTGTTGATGATACTGATTATTTGTGCTTATGTTGTATAGATGTAAAATAAATAATACATTTTAGCCTTCAGGAAAATGGCATTGGGAATATTTGCATCAGTAAACTAAACTCTGCTGAAGGAGATGCAATTTTCCATTAGGGATTATGAAAAATATACAAGCATTGAAAATAAACCACAAAGAACTGTAGAAAAAAATAAGCTGTTCTGATCAGAAAGAGATCAGTCAGTACCAACATATAAGAAATTAAACACAAGAAAATCAGATGTAGTAGTCAAAAAACAAAGGATGAAAGTAACACAAATAAGTGAAATGACTAAACCTAGATATTATACTTTCCTGCTTGCCAAAAAACAAAACCATAAAATACCAGGAAATGTAGCTAGAAACTAGAGAGATGCTCAATAACCCCACACATTTAGTTCCAATAGTATCAGGAGCAACAGGGTTAATGGTGAAGAATTTACAAGCATACATATGCTTCCAAATACCAGTGAATCCATATGAAATGCCAAAAAATGAAATTGTGGGTATATTGCTGAGAAGAGCACTCTTGGCGAACATAAAAAACTGAAGCAACACTAATTTAAAGAAATTTGATAATATCCTGACTCAAGAATGATGTGTACTCCTGTTGCAGTATAAGTAAACCAAAACATTTTGAAAAATAAACAAATTGAGGAAGGAACCACATCCTTACCCATGCACACCTGCAGTGGGAGCTCCGAAGAGCACACATATTGATAAAGACCATGAGTGGTGGACCCCTAGCTGTCAACAAGATGGCTCCAGGTAACACATGCAGATGACACCATTATCACCAAGGCCCAGGTGACTTGTACTGCATGCCCTGCAGGATGACACAGGTAAAGGCATCTTCAGAGTCCCTGGCATGTGACAAGTACATGGGTGTCTTTACTGTCAGTATTGGGTCACGTGCCTGTACATGCCACTGCAGATCCAGTTCTCATGGCCTCTGCTCAGGTGACTCCATTGCTGACAGACACAGCATGTCAGATAGGTAAAAGTCACATTCTGCAATCCCCTCCACAACATGCACTTGTAGACTGACATAAGCAGCATGGTGTGGCCACACAAAAAGTTATACACCACTTGTGTACTGGCACATGCCACAGTGTTGTGGTCATGGTATGTCTGTTTTCTTTTGATCCTTAGGGGGGTGATGTTGTCAGTGTCATTCTTTGGAGGGGAGGCACAACCATCATCTCATCACAGGTGCAAGTACCTGCCATACATAGATAAAGACAGTCTATCCACAACTACTAGTACCTTGTCTTATTATATTATAACAATCCACTTCAGCAAAGACAGAATGACTGCACCCATTGCAGTTAATGGTACTGAAACTACAAGGGAGACATTTGGAGCAGGCCACTCACTAACACTGTGGGGCTTGTACCTCTGTAACTCTTGCACCCATTTCTACACACATATTAACAGGGACTTCTATAACTGTTGCTCCCATCCATATCAGATGGATATGTTCGGTATGTTTAGTGGGGTGCATCTCAAAAGTGGCATTTTACTGAATCATTGAATTAATCAACATAAGAGAATTGCCTTTGTAGATCTGGGTGATATTGTTATGAAAATTCTCTCTGGCCAGTACAAGGATTTATTGCTATGTCATAACTGCAAGAGAGGGAACTATCAATCCATGATTCAAGGTCACTAACAACATTATCACTTTGAAGTGGGGTTTTGTCTCTACTGTATACTGAGTGGAGGGGTAGTACACCAACTGTCATGATATTGTACTTTCTTGTTTGTATTTTTAGCACATTTTCAGTACATAGAATACTTACATGTGTTGGTTGTTCATGAAACACAAGGTTATCAGGAGAGGAACTTGACAATAATACAGTTTGCATTCCTCTGAAAACTTAGTTATCTGGAGGTTTTGCTTTGCAGCCTGGAGATCAGAATAGTAAATTCTAAAAAAGAAGGGTCACAGCACTGAGCCCTTGGGAACTCCACTGGTTGCTTTACACTTTCTAATGTGATATCTGAGAGTTGCCCTGTGATTTCTGTCTTGCAGACAGCTTGCTATCCCTTTAACAACAAAAGATATATTTTAAGACATTAAGGTTACTTTCAATGCCAGCTTTGGATATGGTGCCAAATTCCTTTGCCTAGGCAAGATGTGCTGTGTGAACAGTATGACCACTGTTGACAGCCTGGGTAACCCTTTCAAAGGGGCTAACCAAATAGTAGGCAAATTAAGGCTAAAGAAATCAATCCCTGTACTACAGAAGCAGATCATTAACAGCTCATAGGCTTCATCAGAATGTATGTTATTTAATTATCCTTTGATAAATGTAAACTATTTGCTAGAATATCAGGTTTTATATTAACATTTTCTGAAGAATGTCTGTCACTATTTAGGGACTTCAATCCCGAATGACTTGCCAGAAAAAACACTTTTATGACATAAATTCTTTTTTTTTCTCAAAAATTTTTATTGAAGTTTCAAATCAAGCATAAACAATAATGAATTCTCACTAACAATGAAAATTATATTAATGTCAAAGTAGAATATAAATTATTTCTTATTGAAAAATAGAATAAAAAACATATATTGTTCCAATTAACTACACATATTTATTCTAAATGATACCATAGATCATTCATCGTTTATTTAAAAGTTCCATTAGTTCTTTCTATGAATTATATGAAGAAGTGATTCTTGTAGTTCTTGTCTTTATTGTGATGATCTCCAAATGGGTGACTTCTGAAGCAATGTTTTTGAATTCGTTAAAAGAGGGAACAATGCCACTTTTCCAGTTCCTTGTTATTAACTTCCTTGCATTTGACAATATGCTCCATAAAATTGTATATTTCACCTTTGCAACACAGGCAGGTATTGGAGCATTAAATAAAATCAAGGATTTGGGCAATTTAAATTTATCAGTGAATAAAACCTGTAAAAAATTATTAATTTCTCTCCAGAATGTTTTAATTTTAACACATTAAAAAAATTATGTTTCCAATCAACTTTCTCATCTGATTTACATCTCCAACAAATGGTTCTAGAATGAGATATGATTTCGATTTTATGCAGTGTATAAAATGATCTTTGCATATATTTCCATGTGAACAATTTCCAATTAAGTGAAGCTGTAGTAAATTTTGATGATTTTAACATTAATAGTTTATCTTCTTCAGTTGGGAATTTGTTGTTTCTTTTATTGTAATAGTTCCAGTATGAATCTCTAGTGTATTTTACTTCTATTCTTATTGCATTATATGTTTTAGATAATGTATTATTGGTCTCTATTTTATGTTGTATAAAGATTGATAAGAATTCAATTAATTTGGGGATGGATTTCTTAACTGTAGGTTGCATGATCTCAATCCTACCTTCAACATATTGTATGCAATTTTGAGCATGTAACCAAAATTATTTCCCTATATTAAACTTATCTAGAACATATAGGGGTGATAAAGTGTTTTCTTTGTACATCGGTTGACACCAATATGTTAAGTTATTTTCCTTAATGGTTTTCATCACCATCTCATTGGAAGAAGATGTTGGAAAAATAAGAAACAACCTTGCTTTATAAGAGGGATTCTTAAAAATGAAGTTTCTAATTGTTTTATTGTTGTATTGATTATGTCTGAGTTAATTTTAACATTGGCGTTATTTATAAGTTCTTCTTTTAGTAACCAATACATAGAATTATGGGGAGATATACATTTATTATGACATATTAAAAATGTAGTTTGGATTAAAAATGTCCAAAAATGGATTTCCTTTTAGCAGTGTAATAGGGATTTGCCCATAAAAGTATTGTTTTTATGACAGAAGCCATATAATATAATTCAAGGCCTGGTAAACTAATGCCTCCATTAGTCCAATCTCTAGTATGGTTATTTAGTGCTATTCTTGATTTATTAGGAAAACATAAGAATTTTAAGATTATAGAATTACATTTCTTTATAAAGATTTTAGGTGGAGGTTAAGAGAGAAATTGTACTATATATACATTTTTGGAAGTATAATTATTTTTATAATTGAAAGTCTTTTATCCATAGTAAAGAAATATTTGTTCCAATTACTTATAATGGTTTCAATATTAGCTAATGTAGATTCATAATTAATATCTATTATCCTTTTAATATTTTCTGCTATAACTATTCCTAAATACTTTAACTGTGGCTCCTCTGCTATATATTTCTTAAATTATTCTTGCATATCTTGGTTTCCATAATTTAAAGAGAGAATTTTCATCTTATTTTCATTGAAGGTTAGACCAGATTTTCTTTGAAAGTCTTCTATTAGAGACATGTTTTATGAGAGATTTATTGCAGTCATTTGAGGTTCTAAAGAATATCATCGGCAAATAACTGTGTCTTGAGTATTAGCTCCTTATTTTTTGACAGTCCTTTAATATCAATTTCTGATCTTATGAGATTACTGAATGGCTCAATAACTAAAGTGAATAATAATGGGGAGAGAGGCCATCCTTGTTTAGTGCCTTTTGTTATTTTTATTGATTCTGAAGTAAATGGCCCAATTTTGATATATGTTTGTGAATTAGTATATAAAAGATTGATGAGTTGTATAAATTTATAAGAAAAGTTGCTTTCTTCTAATACTAATGAAAGATACTTCAAGTTTACAGAATCAAAGGCACAATTTCTGTCTAGACTTACTATTGTTAAGTTTTCTTTTCTTTTATTGGCCAGATCAATTAATGACATTATTATCCTTATATTATCATAAACATTTCTATTCAAAATAAATCCTGTTTGATCATTATCTATTAAAGAGGGAAAGAATTGTTTTAGTCTATCTGCATGTATGGCCATACATAATTTATAATCAACATCCAATAATGAAATTTGTCTATAAAATGAACATTTTATAAGGTCTTTATCTGTGTTAAGTATTGTATTTAATAGAGAATAACCCCATGAGGGGGGTACTGCTGCTAAGTTCTTAACCATATTGAATACATCAAGTAGAAGATCTAGAGATTCTTTGGGCATTAACTTATGAATTTCAGAGATAATACCATTGTTTCTGGGGGCTTTATTTATTTTTAGATTTTTAATATGTGATTTTAACTCTAGAAATTGAAATAGGTTTATCTATAGTATCAATCTGTTCTATATTTAATTTTTCTTAGTATATTTCTTTAAGTATTTTTTTAATTTTTCATTTGAGTCCATTAAAGTATTTTCCTCATTTATTTTTGTAAAAAAGTCCTTAAATTATTTTAATGTATCTTTTAAGTCTGAGACTTTTCTTTTTTTAGATGGTGAATACATTTCTTTTATATCAGACTTATTAAATATTTTAGTTCTCATTGCTAATTTATGCATATATTTAGAATTAACCAAATGGTATATGATTTTTATTCTCTCTAGATTTATCTTTGTTTTATGATTTAGAATCTCAAAGTACTTACTTATTTTTAAATTCCTTTATCTGTTTTAATAAATCAGGATTTTTATTTTGATTGTGTAATTGTAATTTATCTATTTTCTCTTGATGTTCTATGAGTTCACTATCCCATAGCTTTTTCTTAAAAGCATACCAAGATGTACTCCTACCATAAATATATGCTTTGAAACCATCCCAAATGTATATTTTAGAGGTATACTGACTGTTGGAATTCCTTAAAATCTTTTAGATTAGTTATGTATGCTGGTATACATCTTATTGGGTTTTTTAAGCTTTGTTTTAAAACAGTTTGACAGATTATTGCATTCTGGTCAGAATGCGGACACGTTATAGTTTTTCTCTTATCTAGACTACTTTTTAAATCTATAGATACATATATTCTGTCAATTATTGCACGCATTCCATGTCTGTTGGAATAATGTGTAAGAATAATGAATTTGGGCCTGCATAGTCTTGAATGTCTATAAGTTGTATTAGCTGTATATATTTTTTTAAGTTTTTTAGCCGATGGAGAAATTTAATTTTTTTTCTGGAGTTCGAATCTTCTTCTTTTGTTATGCAATTGAAATCTCCTGCAATTATAAGACTTCCTTTTGAGTTATTTGTAATTTTTTCCATTTGTTTATTTCTGTTTTTACTCCTATCCCAGGAATCCAATACAGATTTATGAGTGTGTAATATGTCTTATTAAGTTCAATTGTAACTGAACACATTAAACCTTTATCATCCTTGTAGGTATTAATTATTTTAGGGAATGGGATGGTGTTCTTTCATAGTATTATTACTTCTCTTCTTTTTTGTGTGTAATGTGAGTTTGACAATAACTCAGTATACAATCTAGGATTAAGTCTATTAATATCAAATTGAAATAAATGTGCCTATTGTAAGAAAATAACCTGAGAATTAAGCGGTCTTAAATATCTGAATAAACTCCCTCTTTTGCACCCATTATTTAAACCATTAAGGTTTCATGATAAACAATTTAAACATGTCATTGCACTGCATCAATAGAATTAGGGTTTTCTGTAAGAGTTTTACTGTATGTAACTTTTTATTCATTCCTCTAAATGTTGGTAGCTTTCCATTAGATGTATAAGAT
This sequence comes from Protopterus annectens, assembly GCF_019279795.1. Lineage (NCBI taxonomy): Eukaryota > Metazoa > Chordata > Ceratodontiformes > Protopteridae > Protopterus > Protopterus annectens. Next base: position 132,384,617 of record NC_056742.1, on the reverse strand, counting down.
TTGGCTAGATTTATATACACAGAAATTGTATTAAGGATTATTATAGATACCCTGAACTTTAAACTAAATCCTATTATATTAAAAAATGACTCTAACCTTCCCCACCCACCTGGAGTTTAAAAGTCCCTGCTTAGATAATGGTACTATTCAAGGGTTCCCTATTAGAAGACCGAAGACGCACTCTTTCGAATGCATCTTGGTTGAAGTCAAAAGCCTGAAATGGCAAAATATCTAAGCAGCTTTTAAGTAAATTCTTTCCCCGGGAAAGAATTTGCTTGGTTGCTTCGTTACTTTGTCATTTTCGGCAATGTAGTGGGGTCTCGAAGTTGGTATATTTAAGTAGGGGGAGTGTGGGGGCGAAGCCCCCCACTTAATGTAATGTTTAAAGTATTTTTTTTTGTTGGAACAGTGACTTTTCCTTAGAAAAAAAAATCACTGTTCTGACAGTTCGAAATTGTATGCTTTCACTTACATAGGGTCGATTAATCACCGTTTGCTTTTTTAAGCATTCGGTGATCTAATATAGACCCTATTCAAGCATTCCCTTCCTTTCAACAGGAAGTAAAGTAGAGCTGACCATCAGTCTGATCAGTCTGCTATATATTCTATGTTTTTTCCTACTATTTGATTTGTATATTAACAGATTATATCAACAAGCCCTTTCCAGATCATATAATGGCTTATTAATGTTTGAAGGATAGAACTTATTTACCTCATCTTATTAGCATCTGTTAATAAAGTAAATACATGAAAAAAGGAAAAGAAATACAAGAAAAACATTTATATCACCATTTGATATAATAAATATATGTGTTTTTTGTTGATTCAGTTTTTCATTTAAGTTATTAGAGTTAAAATCATCACCATTAAACTTATTTATACTTCATGTGTTCTCACTCTTTCCCTGCTTTGTCAATTCTTCTTCTTGTCTTTACAATCCACTGTTCACTGTCTATTTTATTATTGTTTATGAGAATATTTTCTAAAATCACATCTAATTCATAACACCTGAGTGTTATCGGGTCTATATTAGATAATCGAAGTTTCAGAACCTCGAACACCATATGGTCGAATCCATATGACTGAAGTATTGACACTTCGAATATCTAATAAAAAACAAAAAAAAAGAAAAAAAGAAAAAGTAACTGCTTTAAGCAGGAGGGGGAAAGCCCCCTGCACCCCCCACATCCCCCACTACTTAAATATACCAACTCCGAGATCGAGCTACAGTGTAGCAAAGGGAAATCTTCCATTTCCGCACCATACTCTGTTGAAGTGTGATCTCGGAGTTGGTATATTTATGTAGCTGGGGGTGTGGGGGGTGCAGTTACTTTTGTGTTTTTTGTTTTTTTTTTTTTGTTTTTTATTAGATATTCGAAGTTTCAGTACTTCGATCATATGGGTTTGACCATATGGTGTTCAAAGTTCTGAAACTTCGATTATCTAATATAGATCCATGTTATCATGTTATAATATTCTAAGTAAGAGTGGTATGAGTTATAACCGCATACATATACTTTAAGCAACAATATTAGTTTAACACTTCTTGTAAAACATTTAGTATTCAAATTATATCAAGACATTAATGTATAATCAAGTATTCATCTAAAATGTTATCAGTGATATATCAGATAATTATTTAATTTATCAAATGCTAAATTCCCTTCAAGTGAGATTCAATCATTACTTGGAGTGAATATGAATTAAGTGCCATTATTAAACAAAGTACTCATTATATATGTTGTTACATCCTCTTTTGTTTTACATCCATTTTTGTCTTGTATTTATAACATTATAACACTCAATCAACTCATATAACTTTTATTCTAAGTAGTACAAAGATTGAACAAATATATTTACTAATTCATAAAATAAATGCATTTTAAATATAACAGTATGATAGTATTTCTTGAATACAACAATTAATATTGTCAAAAACACAGTTCTGTGTTATTTTCTGTTAAAAACCTTGTTTCAAAAGTACTTATCAAGATTTCTAAAGAGATATGTAAGGTTACTGTAACTGTCCCTTAATTGAATTAACTAGTGTTCATTTTTATATACTTACTCCTTCAAGCTGTGGATGTCTTTAACTTATAATTCTGTTGATTTGTAGCATCTGCTTATGATTAGAATTAAATGCCTATTGAATTCTGCTGTTTTTGTAAATTTTTCTCTCCATAAACATTTGTTTTGTTTATAATGTTCTATTTAATAAGTAGGGAGAATTGCTATGGAGATTAATGTCATATGTCATTACTCTTTCCTACAATAATCAGACGTATCATCTTTGCCTCAGTTTAGCTTTTTAACTGCTTATCTAATTCATTTTGTGATGCCAAGATATTTAGAATCTAATTAATCAACATGAAGGCTGAATTAAAGTAACAGTATTTAACTTATATTCCTATTATAACATCATGTATTAACTTTCCCTACTTCTTTTTGACTGGTTTATAAATTCATGTTCTAATATAGAAGATCCCAATATCACTTTTTCTTATTTTTGCATTTCATTACTGATAATGGGACCATTTGGTGTAATCTGACTTGAAAGAGCTTTTATATGCTCTTTAACACTATATTAATATTACAGTGTTTGTTTTTCTAATCAGAAATTGTCTTTTTCCAGTTTGTTTAGTACAGCATTTATTTAATGTTACTAATATATTTAACAAGCTAGTCTCTTAATGGTTCTATAAGTATTATGCTTTCCTTTACATTTCTGGGAATTGAAAGGTTCATGTGAAATGTTTTTCTGATTTCACTATTCTAGTCTTTAACCTTCATGCTCTGTTCATTCCCCTTTAATATAATATGTTTATAGGGTTACCACCTGTCCCTCTTTGTGAGGGATGGTCCCTCTTTGGGCAGTTGTGTCCTGCAAAAAACTGAAAAAATGGTAAATGTCCTGAAATTTTATGACAACATTATTTCCTATATTTTATGTAATAGTTGCATACAACAGTTATTTATTCTGTATCTGAAATGCCTAAATGTTATAAGAAACTAAAATGCTACAAGAATAAGCTTTTATTTAGGCAAAAAAGTGAAGTTCTGTCATTTGTACTGGCCGTAGGCAGGTTTTGGCTTGCAAAATCTGACGTTTGTACCAAAAATATCCCACTTTGGGTATTTGAAAAGGTGGGCAACCCTATATGTTTAACTTTATTTTAAAGGTTTCTGAGGCTAAACATTTGCATTTGAATACTTTGCCTCATTATGTTCTTTACGTAAGCATTTACATGTTTTTACTTTACTTAAAGAACATCTATTTATTTTATTGAAAGGGTATGTTATGTAGAGGTTACATTAGACACCAGATACATCCCTGGTTTAAAGATAGCACTGTCACGATCATTACTTTATTCCAGTAACTAAGTGATTTACTCACTTTCTCAAAGTGTATCACTCTTTTGGACTGAGGCTAAACCTTTGCATCTTAATATCCTGCCTCATAATGTGCTTTACATAAACATTTACATGCTTTAACTTTATTTAAATATCTTCTGTTTCTCTGTACTGAAAGGCTATGTTATGTAGAGGTTACCATAGAAGCCAGAATTATTTCTGGTTTAAAGATCGCACATTCACAATCATCATTTGTATTCAGTAACTAAGGGCTTTGCTTAGTCTCTCAAAGTGCATCACCCTCATGACTGTGTTAGGAACAAGGTCCTTGTCAAAACCTTTTTTTAAGGTAAGAGCTGCATCAATTAGCTCTTGCATTTTCAGTTACAGTCCACTGTTAATCCGCACTTTGTTAAAACACACTCCAGTACTTTTTTTTTAACACAACAGCCGCAGATTCACCACCCAACAATGTGTGTAGCCTTTTAAACATGTCAGAAAACATACTATCTAGTTTAGGTAATCCCCAATCTTACTTTATTGCCACTAAACACCATTGGAGCTCAATAAAGCATTCAATAAGCACTGGATTTAAAAAAAATAACAATGTATTTACCAGCACCATGCTTTGCAAACATTTACAACACCCAACACAATTATTAACTTATTTGCAGTTATTATAAGATTACCAACTGTTTTCTAAAGAAAATAATGCAATATATTAAAGGCTCTTTTATGAGCGGCCACGGTGGTGCAGCGGTTAGCGTTGCCACCTCACAGCAAGAGGTTCTCCGGTTCAATACTCGGCTGAGGTGCCTTCTGTGCGGAGTCTGCATGTCCTCCCTGTGGTCACACGTGGGTTTCCTCCGGGTGCTCCAGTTTCCTCCCACATCCCAAAGACATGCTGTAGGTGGATAGGACACTCTAAATTGGCCCTAGGTGTGAGTGCGTGTGTGTGCCTTCTGTGGAAGGTTGGGTGTTGGGCTGGTAACTCGACACTGTAAAACTCCACTGCCAATCATGGGCAGACAGGTGATCTGCTGTGGCGATCCCTAACCGGGAAAAAGCTGAAAGAAGAAGAAGAAGAATTAAAGACTCTTGTATAAATTGTGACTCAATCAACAAACTAACTATAATAGGTGAAAGAGTAAAGGAGACATTTTTTAAGTATGACTTACTCATGCACCATTTAGGTCACTACAAAAATTATTGACAGTATAATTTCTAAATAAATTTTGAATGCTAATGTTTTTAACAGAATACAAATGAATTGAAAGTTCTATGTTTTATAGAACCTTTGTGTGAGAAGAATTAAAGGAAGAAGATATTACGTTTATATTGTTTCATAAGACTAGTTGATTTGAATTGTTTATATATACATACATAGACTGTAAGATATGTAGTTAATGTTTTGAAAATACATATTAAATAACTGAAGTTAACTTTTCATATGATGCTTGTGGTTGTTGAGATTAAAATTCTGGATTACTTTGTAAAGCACACGCTGTTGTGTTTTGTTAAGTGAAGAACTTTTAGTTATTAGGTGTTTAGATAAGGAACATGTAAATACTTCATTATTTATCTTTTAATTTCTTCTTTTCAGTGGTTTTACAATTATTCCTTTCTGCTTTTCTCTTTAACAAGCTGTTATTTCATTCCATATCTTCTATTTATCATGTACAACTTTTGTTTATAGGTATGAAATAGCATTGTCTTCAAAGATTTTTGTTTTGTCTGTAAGAAAATTTTTCAGTCTGGCTAGGAAGAGTAAATGTACTTTGATTTGACGTTTTTTGAGTTCTCTTATTAAAGGTAGAAAGGTTTTCCTCCTGGACATCACTGCAGTTGAGAAATCATTACCAAACCTTATTGTTTGGTCTTGGATTTTTATAGGAGACTTAACCCATGCTGTCTTTGGGATCAGATCTTTATCCTATGTGGAGAAGAATCTTACAATTGTAGTTCTTGGGTTTGTCTTTTTTGAAAGAAGTGCTATTTTAGAGCGAGATCTATGGGCACGTTCCATGCCAAAAGACATACCTTCCGTCAGCTCAAGGATTTTAGGGATCCAGGTTGTTAAAAAGTTTGTCATATTGTCACTCTCAATTCCTTCAGGTAATCCAAAAATTCTAATGTTGTTTCTGCATGATCTGTTCTTTAAGTCATCTGTCTTTTCCAGCAACAAAGTGTTTTGTTCCAGTAAGAATTTCAAGTTGTGTTCATCTTCTGTTAGTCTTCCTTCAAAGTCATTTAGAGCTTCCTCTATCCTGAGATCTGAGTTTTTTGTTGGTTTAATGATTTGTGTAATTGTTCCATTTGCCTTGAAGTATTTTCTTTGAAGTTCTCAATTTTATTGTCCATTTTATCCATCTTGAGAGAAAGTTCTTGTAAACTGGTAAGAACAAACTGTATATTGTTCTTTGGTGAAGAATCCTGAGAGGTTCATTTTGTGTGGCTCATTTTGAGTATGAAGATGTATACTTCCAAAGGGTATTTGACAGAAAATTTTAAAATTAATTATTTATTTTTTTCATATTCCTTCTCTAGATGTTATTCCTTCATAATATTTGTTAAAAAAATGGAAGGAATAACTAAAAGTGAAATTTCCTGTCCAGAATGAAAAATTATAGCAGAGCTGATGAAAATTGATGCTAGTCAGTCAGCATCTTGGCCAGCCCCATGACATAAATTCTTGACATTTAGTGAAAACAAAAAACAAACAAAGAAAATTGTGAAGAAAGCTTATAAATAACAACTCTGAGATTGCCAAACCTCAGTGAAAAGAAATACTTCAAAAACAATCTTGGACTAAGACTGTGTAAAGTATGCAGTTTCAGTAATGCTATTAATCCACAAAACAGGCAGATTGTGCATATGAGTTGGACAAAGGCTGTGTAATGAACCGCATAGTATTATAGAGTTGTCTTTATTCAGAAACAGAGACATTGCAAGGGAAGTCCAATAAATTATAATTAAAAACAAAATGGTCTATTCTCCTTGCACAAAATTTAGCAGGAACACAGATGGGTGTTAGTCTACATTAGAATTTGTGAAAACTGAAAAATAAATGCTCAGATGGTCTTCATAGGATCATAGGAGATTACTAGGCTATCAACCTGGAGGAAATTTCAAGTCTAGCCATTTTGTAATACCATAGAAATGTTACTTAATTCCCAATATTGCATTTATTAATGGCTGCCCATGTCCAGAAGTGCTGTGGGCACTATCTCTGGTAAGAATTTATGGTGCCCTATCTACTCATCCAGGATCCTCTTGAACAGTTTCATAGAAGTGCTTTGTTTCACATGAATAGATAACCTATTCCAAAGATGTGACAGTTGCTGGGAGATAAATCTATCCCTCCAGCATGTCCTACTTCAGTCGCAGGACATATTTAGGTCTGTGGAATGGGTAGTCCTAGTCCCATTTGATTTACAGATATGCAACAAGTTCATTAGTTTTTGGTCTGAGATTGCTCTATAAGCCAGGCATAAGTCTACCCTAACAAATCTATATGATGTAGAGTATAGTGACAGGGACTTTAGTCAGTCTGTGTAAGGTACGTGCTGGAGTCCCTTGCTCTTCTTTGTTAGAAACCTCTGAGGTCTCTCCAGTTGCTGCAGGTGCTTTGTACGGTCCATGTTTGTTATTTTTTAATTGAATAAATCAATTTTACATCAATTTTTTCCTTGTTCGAGCCCAGTTTCACTTCTAGTCTGGTTCAACATAGCGGAGACGGATTGCCTTCTCAAGTAGATTTTCGGGAGTTGTTACTTGTTACCAGGTTTTGTTTGTATGGTACATGCCGAACTGGGCATTATACTCAGTTATGGGCTGGATTAGTGATGAGTATAGCCTCTTTTGCTCTTGAGATGATGCCTTCAAGTGTACTACATAGAAAGCCTTCCTTACTACAGTAGACACATGGCAGTCAAAGTTAAGGTCACAGTCAATTTGTGATCCCAGGTCCCTTACCACTTCACTGGTACTTGGGTATTGTTGTTGATTTGATAGTTTGCAGAGACATTGTCTGTGCCGAGGGGAATGATGATGCATTTCTTTGTATTCAGTTTGAGACTGTGACTAAGGCATGAGTCATTGGTCTGTGTAAGACCCTCCTGGAGTATACTGACATCATTTGGGGATCCAGTTTGCAGTTGTCTTCAAACTTGGTCAGCCATAACCCCCTTAGTTTTGACCTGTACTTCTGTGAAGTACATACTAAACAGTAGAGGGGCCAGCACTGACCCCTGTGGAACCCTGCTAGTAAAGGGATATGGGAGAGGTATAATTATCCACAATCAGCTGTAATATGATTATTAAAAAAAAACTACAGCAAGTTTTCTTTAATATTCTGTAATGCAATCATATGCCGTTTCTTATTACAGTAACAATTGCAGTACTGAACATTAAAAAGCTGACAGCAACCTAAGGACTTAAAATTGTATGGCAACAGACTATAACAGTGAAGAAAAAAAAAAAACAAGATAGCATGGTTTTGAGCTTGCTTCACAAATTTTATCAGGGTGTGACAGACTTCTAATCAAGGGCAGTGGGGAACTGTGCTAAATCTACCTTTTTTCTAATTAAGATAATTCCAAAAAGACAGTGTAAGCAGCACAACAAGATAAATAATCCGTGAGCAAAATAGATTTGTCCAGCAACTGGAAAGAGAGGAATAGTTCCACCAGTTTTATTCCATGCAGAGAAAGAGTTGAAAGACTCTGTTGTATACATAATTGAAGGGTTCCTAGGGTGAAACAACTGAGGATGGGCAGTTCTTGGGAGGGCCTTCAGCAGCAACAGAAAAAGAAATAAAGGGAGTTGTTCTAGAAAGAAGGGGTTAAAATGACAATTTCTATTAGTAATGGAAATATTCCATAGTGTTACAGTCAAAAGATAGTTGAAAGACATGTTACGAAGGAGAATATGTGAGCAGAAGCACATAGTGGTCCTTTAATGTGTTAGTGGGTGATGGGACAGACGCAGAATGCAAGCAGGTAAATGATAAGAGGAAAAGAAAAGCAATGAAGCATAAACTGGAGCAAGAACAATTCTCTCAGTATTGAGCTTCTACTACAGTTTAAGGGAACAGACAATGAAGAAATTTTATGGAAAAAATGCAGTAATAAATGATTAAGGCACAAATCTGGTAGCAGTACACAGTTCTGCTACAACATTCTCACATGTTTTTGGATGATATTTTTATTATTTGGAAAGGTGACTTATTACAATAAACACTTGGTTAACCAGCACCCATGAGGATTGGTAGATGCCATATAGCTGTAGTTTCTGGTTGCTTGAGAGTTACTGTTACAGATAGGCCTGACTAATACTGTGCTCTATACTATTTGTTTGGTTTCACTTGTTCTCAGGTTGAGGAGAGAGGGAATTTATTCCTGTCTTCCTTTTTAAAAATCTAAAACTCTAGAAATGTAAGGTATGTTTCTGTGGGGGTGGGGGTGCAACACATGAAAATTGCACTGTATTTCTTCAGTTTTTTTTTTCTGGTTACTTGAGTTCCAGTTAACTGAGAGTTTACTGTGCAATTAACTGATTTTTATCTAATTCTTGAATAATAATACTGAATTTTTAAATTTACTTTTACATATTCCAATGCAAGTAAAAATTGTTTAGATGTTTTATTTGTTAAACGTTTTACACCGTGGAAATTTACCCCTGGGTTATATAAGAAACTTAATTTTTCAAACATCTTTTCACTTTTCCAGCAACTATTCTTTAAGGCAAAAGAAGGAACTGGTTAAGAGACAGACAACATGGATAGTAGGAATGGTATCTGAAGAACAGCAGTTTATCAACAAATTTGATACACTGATCGACAACTTTATTGATAGGGGTTATCCAGAAAAAAATGCTGCTAGAAATTAAAAAGTGCTTAATAAGAGAAATGACAGGCTCCTCTTTTTATTGGGTAGAGGGATACATTGTGCTGATAAACCGCAGGGGGTAGCGCTGAGTGAAAATTATAAACAGTCAATGGTAATTAAATTTGGGGGAGAAAGTAATGCTATCAAGCAAATTACAATGAATAACTGGAAAGTTATCGAGTATGATAACACTGCAAGTATGGTGTTAAGAAGCCAACCACAGTTAGTGTATAAAAGATGGATCTACTTCATAATATTGAAATTTCATAATGCTAAATTTCATAACATTGATACCATAACATTGATAATTCAAAACACTGAGAACCCAAAACATTGAAAACTCAGAACATTGAAAGTGTGCTTCATAACATTAAAAACTACATTGCACAAGTTAATAAGATCCCCTCCACCAACAACAACACGTACTTCACAAACACACTTTCTACTACATGTCTGCGGGGGGGGGGGCAAGACCCCTGCACCCCCCACCTCCCCAATAAATTAAATATACCAACTCCAAGATCACACTACAGTGGAAAAAAGTTAATTTCCTAACCTCAGCAGAAATATAGTAGAAAGTGTATTTGTTAGTTAGGTGTTATAGGTGGAAAGGATGTTGTTTACATATGCATTGTAGTTTTCAATGTTATAAAGCACAATTTCAATGTTCTGAGTTTTCAATGTTTTGGGTTTTCAGTGTTTTGGGATTTAGATGTTTTGATCTCAATGTTATGAAATTCAATGTTATGAAATTTCAATGTTATGAAGTAGCTCCATAAGAGACACCCGATATCAAGGAGGTTCTTGAAATGGGTAGTGCTAAACATGACCAATATAAGACCAATGAAATAGGTAGTGGTATAAAGAGATGTGGGTCCTGTCATTATTGTAAATATATTTTTGAAGAACATTCCTTAAAACTGACGACCTGTAGTTTTGAGGACTTATGGTTTTGAGTCAAAATTAGATTATGTCTCTGATTGTAACATCAAAGGTGTGGTCTGTATAGCATTTTGTGACTATTGTCATAGTTATTATACAAGTAAAACTGGATGGGCTTTAAAGAAAAGAATTCATGAGCATTACGATGACATTAGTAACTCATATTTGATCAATGCGTTTTATAAGCATCAGCTAAATTGTATGTACAATAAGCAGTTTTGTGTTTTTGTTTTGAAACAGGTCCCACTTAACCACAGAGGGGAGACTTGGGAGCATAGACTGGAATATAGGGGAGCTTCTATGGCAGATTAGATTGAATGTTTGTACATTTCCTGGTCTAAGTGATACTATTTCTCTAAGTTTATTAAAGTTACAGGCAGCTAAGTTATAAATCATATTTATATGTTTTTAATCATTTTTATTATATTATACATGGATTTAAATTTTAAATTTAGGCTTCAGAAAAGTAGCATGATGTGTATTTTCATTAATATTCTTTCATTTTTTAATTTTTATTTTTACTGTTTCATGAATGACTTCATGCTGAGGTTAATTGCCACTAAGAAGGTAGATGTAATTGGTAATTGTAAGTCATATAATTAGACAGTAAGTGTATAAATTATTGGCTGTTGCAACTAATGGAAGTTCTGATGAAGTCCTAGTTAAAATATGGACAAAAGTGCTTAACCTCTTATTGTTTTATTGCTTTTATTATTAAATTTAATTCATTTTATTGTATTTTGATTTCTGCCTGTATCTTCTGCATGGACTTCGTGGGGTCTTGAGTTGTGTTAGACATCATGGAGTTCTTGTAATATGTATCCCAGGCCGGTATGGGCGTAGCATTGAGCAGTATATTAACTTCTCCAAGAACATGGCACAATACTAACAGAAGATGACTGACTTTAATAATTGGCTTAGTTTCTGGTGATATTGTAAAGGGGTGCTGTATTTCTCAGCATGGAAGGATATGGTCAACAGCTTTTGAATATTAGCTAAAATATTATCCTCCTCAGTACTGCCTTTTTAGGTAATGCCAAACTGAAAATGCTTCTGACATTGCAAAACCAAGGAAATCTAAAGGTGTTACTGTTCAATGCTAGGAGTCTAAACAAGAACTCCCATTCCTACGAACTCTCCTTAACCAAGAGAATGCTGATATCTGCGCAGTCACTGAGACATGGTGCTGCACAACCCCCTAGTGTAATGTCCTCTCTAGTAAGTTCAGACCACAAAATGTTCTCCTTTAAAGTAAGAATAAAACCAGTAACCCAGCTAACCCTGAAATGTTTAGAAACTAATCTAAAGCAAACTTTCTTCTATTAAGTGATAACCTGGCAAAATCTCAAACATCCAAAACTATGAGAACACTGCTGCCTTTGCATAACTCTTTACAGGAACCTTATGCAAGCAAGTTAATAGTTGCATAGAGAGAGCTGTACCTACCAGGAATAAGTACAGAACCAAATAAAAAAAAACACCCTGGTGAAATGACATCATCAATAGGCTTCATAACAGAAGGAAGAAATTCATGGGTAAAAATAAGAATGTGTAGCATCCTGCAGTATATATACACTCTCATCAAACTAAACAAACAAACAAACAAACAATTCAGAGGAAAAAATTTACCAAAGCCAGCTTTGAGGTAAATTAAGTCTTCCAGGCCAAGGCAGCTTCAAAGGCAATACACAATTGTGTCCAGATCTCGTTGTAACTGGATCCAACTATACTGAGCCTGACGATATAGAAAACTTACTGGCAGAAACAATTCAGCTCTAATTTTGCTCTTTCTCCCCCTCAGCCTTCATTCAGGAAATAACTAACACATAAATTGCTCAGTATCTTTAAATACTATACAACACCTTAGAAGATTATGGAATAAGCTTTTCCCTATAAATCAACTCATAACTTTCTTTACACACGCACACACACACACACACACACACACACACACACACACACACACACACACACACACACACACACACGCACGCACACACGCACATACATTCACACACACACACACACACACACACACACACACACATTCGCATATGATTATATACACTTAGATCAATGTACATAAACATCAACACCACCTTCATTAGTCCTCATCAGACCTTCACAGCATTGCTGAATCACTCCATCGAATCATGACTAATGACAAAAACACACAGCTAATGCAAGCTGCTAATACCATAGTGCTTTGGTGATGCTTTCTTCCCAAATGAAAAAAGTGCAAAAAGTGTTTTACATGGGAAGGGCTTCAACCATGCACTCCCATAGTGTGAACTCTGTCTCGTACCCCTTAGAATGCTATAGTCAAGCAGACATGAGTCAACTACAGCACAAAGTTATTAATCAAGTCTGATGGCTAGTAACACCTTACCTGTCTGTCAATAAGCTTTGTAAGCTGTAAACTTGACAAATTGCAATTGGAAGGATATCATATATGCTGCAAGTAGAAAATATCAGCAATAAATAATGGAAGTCGTTTCTTGAAGGTCAGTATGTAATAAACTTGATGATCACACCTATGCACTTATTGTTTCTGCACTGTACTCAGTATACGCAAAAAAAAACAAAAACAAAAAAAAAAAACGCACCCTCCCTCTTGCATGGAATAAAGCATTTTGACCTTTATAAGGATTGTTGCCAATAATATCCATCTTGGTTTGTAATGAGCAGTAGCAGCTTTGATGCTTTAGAGGTGCCAGCACTGTAGGGAACAGTATAATAATACAGAGAGGTATTTACAAAATGCTGCTTCTTATAGAAAAAAAGGCAATCAGATAATGACTATATAGAAGGAAGATTGTTTCTCAAAACCTGAAATAGGTTATAAAATTATCATACAAACCAAAGAGTAAAAAGGTCACAAAGTCAACCATTTAGTACCTTTGCTTGGTCTTTCTTATAGTTTTATAAATTTATCATGCTAGATCAGATGATTTAATTTCACAGAATTTCTGATTTCTGATGGAATTAGTCTTCACTTTTAAAATAGCTATTTGTTCAAAATGAAATATTGCACATCATTCATTTGGGCGGCCACGGTGGTGCAGCGGTTAGCATTGCCGCCTCACAGCAAGAGGTTCTCCAGTTTGATTCTCGGCTGGGGTGCCTTCTGTGCGGAGTCTGCATATCCTCCCTGTGGTTGCGTGGGTTTCCTCCGGGTGCTCCCATTTCCTCCCACATCCCAAAGACATGCTGTAGGTGGATTGGGCACTCTAAACTGGCCCTAGGTGTGTGTGCCTTCTGTGGAAGGTTGGGCACTGGGCTGGCAACTCAACACTGTAAAACTCCACTGCCAATCATGAACAGACAGGTGATCTGCTGTGGCGACCCCTAACTAGGAAAAAGCCAAAAGAAGAAGAAGATTGTTATCAAGTTCATTTAATACACTCCTTATTTTGAACATAGGACTCTAAGTTATCTTTTGTTTAAAATATAAATAAAACTGCATAAATAAGAAGAAGCACAACTGAAGAAATGTAGGTGAACTTAATTTATGCATTCTGAGATTGATGGTGACAGCAGGGAAACTCAGACACTGAATTTCGTTAAGAAAAATATATAGTATTGCAAATCAGTAGTTGTCTGTTAGTTATGCATCCAGTTTGACAGGCCTTGGTTGTTTCACATGTACAGCTATCTCTTTTAGTTGCAGCAAGTCTTTTAAAATAGACATTCTCACTTTGCAGTTCTTTAACCGTCTTGCATTTGTTCCTGTTTACTTTTGTGAAAAGTATGAGCAATTGTCCTAGAGGTACGCCAACATCTCTAGCTGTGTTTCTTTTTGATATTTATACCTTTTAATAACACTATTAATGTTTCTAACCAATACCAACTTTTTCTGGGTATTGTCATTCAGTTTACTCATCTTCACAACTGTTTTTTCTCTCTCCTATCAGTGCCTGCTCTAAGAGGGAAGCCACTATTTATTTCTTTCATAATTGGGTAGGTAGGGTGGATGCAGGAAAAAAAAAAAGTTGCAAAGTAGATAAATAAATACTATATTATTCAACATTCAGATTATGACATGACAGTGAAGAATACAAGCCAAGACAGAGAAAATATGATATGTGTTTTAACATCCAAGGTTAGGATGTGATACCAGTCAGTAATGCAACAGAGTTATAAAACACAGAATGCATCTACATTGTTATCACCCTTTTCAGCTATATCCTATGCCAAACACAGACGATGCAAAGAATACAATATGCAATGAAACCAAGTTAAATATGACACAGTGTTGTTCAACATTCAGGGTTATGAGATAGTAGACTTATGGTCTCATTTAGCAGAGTAAATACAGACTTATCACGTAAAATGCAGTTATGATAATATTTTAAATCTATATCTCTACATTGTAAATTAAATGTGTAGCATATCATACATTTTCAGTATAAATACCTTTAAATAATGTAAATAACCTGTAGAAAATTAATTAAGATTATAGCAATATCAACTGAGTCAGAGTTAATATTTATCTGCCGGTGCATATGATAAGTATGATGCAAACGTAAGTCCTTTAGTCTGGTGTTTTTAATCATTTTCCTCAAGGCAGTGGCAACCTAAGAAATGCATGAGGTGTTTTCATTAACTTAGTTCTAAAGATACTGGAGTTGGTTTTACTCTGCAATTCTTTCCCACCAGGGAACACATTCCATTTAGCTGGGACTGTTTTAACTTAATCCAAAAATAAAATTATATATGTCTATAGTGAGAACAAATTGGCTGAGAAATCTAAGGGAATATGTTCACAGCTGGACTAATATCCTGAGTAATAAAATGGAACAATAGCAAGATACTGGACTTTAAACATAAGGGATGATAGCAAAAGGGAAGCACATGGTATAACGGGAACCACTCGGCTGGTTTAAGGTATGAAAGTGGTGTTCCAACTTGTTTGACAGAGACAAGATGATATATATTATGTTTATAGCAATCTAAAGTATGATTGAGTTTTGACTACATTTTATTATTGCAATCACTGTAAGAAAAATATTACATTTCTTGAATAAGCATGTTAATTGCTAATGCACTCCTAAATTCAAATATAAGTAGGTTTGGCATGAATTAATGCATTAACCACATTTTTTCTACTTGATGCTTAAAAGACAAAGAGGGGGTCAAGTCATAAACCTAGGTTTTTATGGATACGTACCTGTAGGCTAGTGTTATCTGGTCTTGTAGCTTTAGAACTTATACAGTGCTTAAGTTTTGACAAGCCTAAGACAGAATACTGGCAGTTCTGGATAGTGTCTAATATCCTTTTCTATATGTCATTTAAGACTGACTGGATTTGGATTGGACAGTTTTCCTGGTGTTGTCTACTCTGAGGATCAGATCAGCAGCAGCATATGTAAAGTGATGTATTATTTACCACATTGAGGAGGGAGTGGGGTTACCAAGATTATTTATCTGTTTTATTCTCCATATCCGCTATTGATTCATCTGCATGCCTCATGCCAATAACTATATATGTACTAGACATTGCTAAGGCACAGTCAAGTGTTCCAGAGTGCAGTTCCACAGGTGCCTGACCTCCTGCAGGGAGCAAAATGTTCCATTACCATTTTCCAAGAGAAGCAAGCTGCTATATTCCTACCCACTCCCAGACATCTCAGCAGTGTGTGGGTGTGATTGTTAAATGCTAGCCCCTGCAGTATAGTCTGGCTAAAACCACTGTTCCACTAGGACAGTGGTGGTGACTTTCATTTCAAACCAACCTGGAGGCTTCACTTGTGTTTTTGATTAAGCAGGCACTTGTTTCATAAAGCTGTGAGGTATACATGGATTGTAGAATGTGATGCCAAAAGCTGCCTACTGACTCAGTTTGAATCATCTCCAGCCTTCTTGTATGGAGATATCTATTCTCCTTACTGTAAGTAATGTTTGTGAAAAAAAAATATTCCTTCTTAAGTAAACCATTTTTCTTTGCATGATCCAAGAAATAAACATGCAATGCAGTCCAGACTTAAAATGCTTTCCACAGTTATCAGTCTCTAAAAATAAATAATGACTGGTGTATTGTGATTATACTACTTATATATTTATACTTACAAGCCATAATTTCAATATTAGATATACAGCTTTATTCAAAGGTGTTCTCCCTGAAATGACCTGATAAATAATAAATGGTACATCTTTTGGAAGTGAGGGACTAACATTGTTATAAACCTTTATGGCATCACCACCCTGAAACAAAACATACAGGAAAGGTAAAAATGAGAACCATACTAATTCACTTCCTGATTTATGCCCGTTAACATCCCACAGTTGTGTGGCAGGAATCAAGCTTCATGCTTTGAACTGATAGGCACCATTCTTGATGCTCTCTTGATTTATTTCCACATTTCATTCACTTCAGTTTGTTTTTTTTAATTTGGACAGTCAGCCTGCTCCATTAATGTGTAATATACCACAAATAGGTTAACAAAAACTATGCAGTCTTAATCATTTATATATTTTTATTTATTTGACATTTATTTTCTGGGAAAGTCCAACTGGGCAAGTGCTACTTCTTCAGCAGAGGCCCTGGGAGAAAGGATCCAAAATTACATTAATAATGTTATAATTTTACATGTGAAATTCAGATACAATACAATACAAAAAGATAAAAAAAAATCATCAGTGTTTGCAACAAAAATTCATACTGTGAAAGAACAAAAATAAAACTGTATTATAAAATCTTTCTAAGTGTAGCATATACTATCATCAATATAATACAGATGAAGTTGTATGAAGGTGAAAGAGTAGCATTAAGAGAGGAAAATAAGGTAGGAGGTGGTAGGTAAGGGTTGCTGATAGGAAGGATATGAAACAAAAAGGTTAAGATATGATTTCAGCTATGATAGCTCAACAGATAACTAGATTGGCATGGGACATTGGTGCAACCAGATGTTGGATAGATGTTCCTTCAGTTGGGATTTGAAGGAAGAGTAGTGGGGAGTAAGTCTGATAGTTTCAGGAATTGAATTCCAGGTTTTTGCTACAGTGTGAATAGAGACTAACTCCAGATGATCTGTGAGGTTTATAAATGGATAGTAGATGCCTACTGGCGGAGAGTAAGTCATGGGATGGAATGTAATAGTGCAGCAAAGTTGAGGTAGCTTGTGAAAAGGGGGTGTTATACAGTATTTTGTGTGTTAATGTGAGCTGATGAAAAGTCAGCAGGTGGGGGAGTTCGAGCCAGTGTAAGGCTTTGAGTGAAGAGCAGTGGAGAGTACTGGGGTGCTGACCAGTGGCAAACTTAACTATTTTGTTATAGGATTGACTGAGTTTTGCTGTTAGGGAACAGTGAAGATTAGTTAAGATTGCGTAGGCATAATGAAGTGATGGTAAGAGATAGGAGGTGGTGAGAGTTTCTTTGGTGGGATCTTTGAAGAATTTTTTTACCCTATACAAGATGCCCAGCTTTTGATTGGGCTTTTTTATGCAGTTATTGATATGCAGATCGAACCTGATATTACTGTCAATTGTAACACCTAGCACCTTGGTAGGAAGGTATTGTTATTAAGGGGAGATTGCCTAGGTAGGAATAACATGAGCATGAACTGTGTTTTTTTTTGGGGTTAGGTAGCAGTTGGTTCATGGTAAAGCATGACTCAATGGAATTAAATGCTTCCTGAGTTATACTTTGAAGATGAGTATGATTGTTTGAGGATCAGATTAAAGTAACATTGTCATCATACTGGATCAGGGTAGCTTGTTTTGCAGTGGTATGGAGGTGGTTGATAAAGATGTTGAAAAAGAGTGGGCCTAAAATGGAGCCTTGAGGAACCCCAGTTCATACTGGTAAGTAGGGAGAGAGATTGGAGTTCCATTTACCTGACTGACCTCTGTTGGAGAGGCAACTGTTGAACCATTGTAGGGTAATTTCAGTAAAGCCAAGTAGTGAAAGTTGGGATACAGGTTTAGGGTGGGAAAAAGTATCAAAAGCCTTAGGTCTAGGAATGGAGATGATACAAGGTAGCCATTATTACATGCTTTATTTACTTTGTCTGTGAAGGAGAGAAGAGCAGGGATAGTACTGATAACAGGTCTAAATCCATGTTGTGTGGGAGAAAGATTATTGTCTAGTAGGTATTGAAGCAACTGTTTGTGGTTGCATTTTTCTAGAAATTTTGAAAGTGGGGAGAGAATTGTGACAGGCCTGTAGTTTGATATTTCAGTGCAGCTGCCACCTTTGTGAAGAGGGACAATAGAAACTTTTTCCAGAGGGTGGGGACATAGGCTTCGTTGATAGATCTATTAATGAGAATTGAAACAGGATAGGTAACAGTCTGCTGCCATTTTTAGGTACTCGTTGGGGAGATTATCAGCAGAAGGGAAGCATGGTTTGAGTTTGTTTATCAGGATTTAATGAAGGAAGTGGGTACTGGTTGTATAGTGAAAGAGGTGGGAAATGAATTGTGAGGTATCCATGTAGTTGTAGGTGATTGTGGTAAATTGTTAGTAATAGAAGCTATGATATCAATATAATAAGAGTTAAACTGAGATGCTGTGTCTGGGGAAGTACTGTTAGTAGAAGGTTCAGGGGAAGATTGCTTTCCAGTGTGTAAAATGTTGCTGATTGTATGCCAGAAACTTTTTGGATTGCTTTTGTGCTGGTCTTATGGTTTTGAGTAAAATTGTATTTTATCTAGGTTTACCAGTTTTTTAGCAAGATTACATAGTTTTTTAAAGTGTTGCAGATTACTTTGAGTTTTTTTATTTTGACTAGCCTGTCCAGGCTTAATCTTTTTTGCATAAGGGATTTGGTATAGTTAGAAAGCTAAGGGGAGTAGTTATTTTTAACTTGAATTTTCTAGCAGGAGCAAGTCTGTTTAAAGTGTTTAAGAATGTAGAGTTAAATTTTTCAACTGCTTCATCAAGTGGTAGGTATTTATGGAGGGACCAGTTAATGGTATTTAGAATATTGGTAAAGGTCACCTAGCTAAAGTGGGTTAAGTTGCATACACACTTGAATGTATGTTGTTTGTAGGGGTGGTTGGTAAGTCTAGTAGTACAGATTGGATGGTAATCACTAACTGAGTCATGTAGTACTTTGGTGTGCATAAAATTACTGTGTTGGGAGACAAAGAGCCAGTCAATAATATAGCCATTATGATGTGATGAGTTGTTATAGGTTGGGGTGATGATGAGTTGTGAAAATCCGTAAAGGTTAATGGTATCAGTAGAGAACTGGGAGTTAAGTTTCAGCCAGTTGATGTTAATGTCACCTAAGAGTATTGTTTCTAGGGAAATATTAGTTGATGTCCAAGATAGGATATTTTCGAGAGTGGTAAGATTATTACCAGGGAGTATGTACAGAGCAATTAGACAGATACTTCTATTATTATTCAGCTTAAGAAGGGTAATAATAAGTTCAGTTTTATCAAACGTAGGTACAGGGTGGTTGTAGGTAGTTAAAGAAAAAGAGTCAGGGTATCGTATGACTATGCCTCCTCCTTTTTTTTTTTTTTGAGTCGGTCAGCTCTGATTATTTTGTAGCCAGGGGGAAAATTTTCAGTGTGTTTAATGTGTAGCATGAGCCAGGTTTCTGTAATTACTAATATGTTGGGAGAATGTTGTGTCATCCAGGCGTGTAGTTCAGAAATCTTGTTACAAATACTGCGTATGTTTAAAGAAATAATTTTAAGTTTATTGCGTGAAGCTGGCCAGTTGTTTGGAATATATATATAAGACTGCATAGTTTTTGGTAAGCTATTTTATATATATATATAAATATATATATATATATATATATATATATATATATATATATATATATATATATATACTATTAAAATCTGGAAATGCTCTTCGTCTATTATTATTACATCGAATGTATGGTTTCAAAGTGTTAAAAAAATCAAAAGTAAACTTAGCAAACCTGTAATAATGATATCCAGATAGCAAATGCAGTTCAACGGTCACATTTTCAAAACATCAAATACCGAACTATCGGTGTTAACATGTTTTAAAATTGTGATGTGCAATCATTTTTATTTTGACATTATATTTTGGCGACATGATTAAACACACAAGTGCATTTCCAGATTTTGCCATTCAGATTTGAGTTCTTGCATCCAGGTTATTGGCTTACTTAACTACTGTCATTGTCAGGTTTACTAATGCCTCCTTATTTTGTCAGATCAAGTAATTTTTCATAACTATAAAGCATGAGTGTCAGTAAATATCACAACCTTACCAAAGATTTTTGTCAATATCTTTTGGTACTCCAACATATAAATATTTAACTTTTGGCAGGCCAGAAAATATGCTCCAGTGTCACACATGTTCATGTATCACTCCCTGGCAAGCTGTACTTGCCGGAGAAGCCATCTTCTGTGGCTTTGTTGGTGTATAAAAAATTGTGCAAACACTTCCAGGTAAACTTTCTAAATTTCCTGGATTTAGTGGCATACCTTGAAAAATAACATCTAAATCCGCAATTTTTGTCTAGTTTCACTGATAGGTTCATAGGCTTTTACTAGTATCATTATACAACTACATCTTCTGTGGTCTAGACACTGCACATCCCACCACTTGCTACTCCTTTCCATAAGGGATTG
Source organism: Protopterus annectens (assembly GCF_019279795.1). Taxonomy (NCBI): domain Eukaryota; kingdom Metazoa; phylum Chordata; order Ceratodontiformes; family Protopteridae; genus Protopterus; species Protopterus annectens. The sequence goes on along the minus strand of NC_056742.1, from coordinate 132,363,871 downwards.
AGGGGGTCAGACTTGGGGTGAATTTATGGATAGCCATCTACTCATCTATGCTTTTTTGAAGATGATTAGGAAGCTACTTTATTTGATATGAAGGGGAAGTCTGTTACAGAAGAATTGTTTGAGAGGTGTCAGTTTTTTCAGTAGGTTCTGTTTCTTCTGCTTTAGAGGTTTAGGCTTTTGATGTGGGTGTTCATTGTGTTAGCGGCTTTGCAAACATGTAGGAGGTCACTCAGGACTGGGTTATTTCAGACCATGTAGAGTTGGAAGAGTCACCCCATAGGAGTCTGTACAAAAAAGAAATAGAGAGCGAGAGAGATTTGAGGTATTCTGCATAACTCATGGAACTTGGAACCTTGATTTCCTTTCTGACTAAAAGTTGGGGGGTTTCATTTTGGGTCATGTGTTTGGAAACTTACATGCTGAATTGAGTACTAAATTATATTATGTGCCTAATAAATGGGAAGCAGAGAGAGATGATGACATCCTTGGACTTAGAAGATATGCTTTTTGTATTCAGTCTGGCTAGGTAGATTCTCTGATTCAGTTATTGGCAGGGGTGCCTTCTGTGTTATGTCTGTATATCCTCACTGTCTTCAAAATGGTTTCCTTGAGATGCTCCAGTTTCCTCCCATATTCGAAAGACATGCATTAGGTGTACTGTGGACTCTAAATATTCAATAAGTATGAGTGCATATTTTCTGTGATATGGAAGAAAACATGGCAACCTACTCCCCCTTGCCTTCAAAATTCCATGGATAGTGGTGGATGTCAACGGGTTCAGTCTAGATGTCAGCTGTGACTTGTAAGAGAGGGAGTGAGCAAGGCTATACAGAATGATTTTGTAATGACAGTGGCCAAAGAAAAGTTAATTTTCTGGAAAAGTGCCTATGTCACTGATAACTATGTCAGTTTTGAGGGGTTGTCATTTACACGGTAGGTGTACGGGTTCTCACTTTTCCAAAGACATGTAGCTTTGTGCATTTAGGTCTACTTAGAAGATATTGCAGTCCTCTGAACGGTTAAAGATAGATCCAGATTTGCAATCATTTGCAAATATGGTCAGGAAAAGACACCTGGCATCAGCTCTGACATCACAGAAGTAGATACCAAGTAAAAACAGCCCTATTACCAAGACCTGGAAAACCCCATTAATAATGATCCCTTTAGAGGAATGTGATTCCCCAGTATTAATTAACTGGGTTCTGTGAATAAGGAAGTTTGCAACTTGACAGGATATACAAGGGCTTACACTTAGTTTGATTAATTTGTTGATAATGCTCAAATGTGGAATGGTATCAAAGGCATTTGCCAGATCAGAGTGACTTCCGACTTTCCATCATCTAATGACTTTCAAAGTCATCTCTAGGTTAAGCAGGCAGGATCTTCTTTTCACAGTCTCAAACTGATTTGGATTGAAGAACTTCAAGCTGTCAATATCCTTGCTTATGAGTTCCATAATAATATATTCTGTACCTTACAGATAAAGCTGATAAGTCTTATTGTTCTACAGCTACATGATCAGTTTTGGGGTGACTCATGTGTTGGGGGACAACTACAGCTGCTTTCCACATTATTGGCATGAAAGTAGTGTGACTCATGTTGGGGAGAGATACAGCTGCTCTCCACATTATTGGCATGAAACTATTTGAGAGACTGAGGTTAAAGAGATTCAACAGGAAGTCAACGAGACAGTGTTTCAAACTAAGAAGGAAGCAGCCTGTCATATTACCAGGATCCATAGATCTACTGTTTTTAACCCTGGAGAGTGCTTTTAGGGCTTGATCCAAGGTGATCCTAAGAGCAGGTAGAAACATGATGACACATGGTGTGAATATGAGGGGGGGGGCGTGTTTGAATTAAATTTATCTACTAGTACGTTGGCTGTGAATTCAGGGGCTGAGTATATGGTGGTGGTTGTTATTTATCAGTTCAGTGAAATACTGGTTACTGCTCCTAAGATTTTAAACATACTTGAAAAGAGCCTTATGGCTGTCTTTGGCTGAAGTGGTAGTTTTCAGTTCATACTTATCTTTGGTTTATAGGTTCATAAGAGGTTACTAGGCTAATGAGCCTAAAGCCCTTAGAAGCCTAGCCATATTTATCCCAAATTACTCCAGTTGCTGGTGGTCAGGTGAGTGAAGTTTGCAGAGGTAAGGATCTATGGTAGTTAGTACTGACTTCCTTTGTCCAGGAGGAACATGGATACCACCCCAGGAGTGAATTTGCGGTCACCCATCTATTGATCTGGGTTGCATTTGAAGAGGATAAGGGAAGGGCTCTGTTTCACGTGAACTCTAAGCTTGTTCCAGAGAAGTGGCAGTTTCTGGGAGATGTATCTATCTGTCCAGCATGACCTGTTCATATCAGAGGATAGGTTAAGATCCCTGGAGTGAGTGACTCTCATGCAGTTTGATTTATGAACGTGTAGCCTTTCCATCAGGACCCAGTCAGAGACTGCTCTGTAACCCAGGCACATGTCACCCCTTAGCAACCCATATGAGACAGAATACAGTGATAAGGTTTTTTGTGTACCTCTAATTTCTTGTAAGAAATCTCTGTGGTCTCTCCAATTGTTGCAGGTGTCTAGTGAAGCACATGCAAAACCAGGCATTGTACTCAATTATTGGTCTGATGAGGGCCAAGTATAATCAAATTATAACATACTTAGAGCTAGATGTGATGCCTTTAATTATAAAATGTACCATATAAAAGGATTTGCTTGCTACTGTGGATACATGGTGGTCAAAATTCAGATTGCTATTAACTTGAGTGTCCAGATCATGTACCACTGTGTCTTCATTTGGGGGGGTGCTGTCTATAATGTAATTAGCAGGGATGTAAGCTTTCCCGAACGAAATAATAATGCATTTTTTGCATTTAGTTTTAATCTGTGGCTTTGGCAACAATTGTTTGTCTGTGTTAACCCGGTCTGCAGTATATTAATATCACTGGGGGACTCAATGATTGCTCCCAGTTTTCAATCATCAGTGAACTTGGTCAGCCACAGGCCATCCAAGTTTGCCTGGACTTCTGATAAACACCAAATCCAAACAATGAAACTAGGAAAATATGCACAGAAAGGTAACAACAGAACCACACACCACATACTTAATAAAATAAATAAGATATTGGAGTTCTGATAAATAAATTCCAAACAGTAAGGGGCCCAGCAGAGAACCCTGTGGTGTGCCAAATGTGACTGTTCTTTTGCTAGAGGTGAAGTTTCCCACTTTGACAGTATGTGTCCTGTTGGTGAGACAGTTACCTACTCATCTGGTAATGTAGAGGTTAATTCGCAATTGGGATAGTTTCTCTATAATACTTGAGTGGGGGGATTGTGTCAAATACCGTCACTAGGTCAAGATAGGTGGTATGCACTATCTTTCACTCATCCAGGGCCTTGGTTACATTCTCAAAGAGGTCAACCATGTTAAACAGACATGTTCTACTTTTAATAAATCTGAATTGGATTGGATCTAGAGTTTGGAGATTACCTATGTCCTTGTTAATAATCTTTGCCTCTTTTAGTTTCTCCAAGTCTTTTGGGTTTCTAATACCATGATGGGAATGGACCACATAAGTCAAAGTATGATTGAAGTTCATGAAATTTGTATTGTTTCAGTTTTGATGTTAGCCAGAAGATCGCTTTGCAGCACCCGCAATGTGCCCAGTAATGACTCCTTTGTATGGAGCTACATGAATTGGTAACATACCTAAACATGATTGTAAATTCTTTTTTATAAGATCCGTTGCTCCTACTACTATTGGAACTGTCTGGATATCCTTCTTCTAAATTGCCCTCATTTCTGCCTGCAAATCCTGGTATTTTATGACTTTATCTCTCTGTACATAAGGCACTATAGTCACCGGGTATAGCAATTTCAATGATAAATGCTACTTTTTTATTCTTTTTATGGACTACTGTATCTAGTTTTCTAGCATCTACTTTTAGAACTGTTGGTAATGAGTGATCTCATGTGATATAAACTTCATCATTTTCTATAATACTTTGTGGTTCATGTTTCCAGCATTTTAAGCTACTTCAATGTTAGAATGTTGCACAGTCTCCAGTGCTAGTCTTGCCACATTATTATACCTTTCGTATACAGTCCTTCTGGCATTGGTATATCATAGCCAGCAACAAGATGTGTGACTGTTTCTAAGTCTGTTTTAAAAAAAAAAAACTACATTTGTCTGTTTCTCCCAGATGTTCAATGGACTTCTAAACCAATGTGTACATATTCACTGTCTTGTACTGCCAATATTGACCTTTTATCTTTTGGTTTAAATTTACCTCTCTTTAACCATTGTGATCAGTCAGGATTAACATGAGGTTGTTCCAAGAGTTTTCGATACATGCAACTATATTTATGCATTTTCCATATTTCTTGCCTTCTCATCTGATTGTTCACCTTATATATTTTTTTGTTGGCACATTCAATTGCTGCCTGATTTTTATCTACTTCTGATTTGATTTCTATTTCTACTTGATGCCAATATGCTTCTGCTAAAGACTTATTCTCCTCATTTTTCAAAACTTTCACTAAGTTTGGGTCAGCAGATATATATATATATATATATATATATATATATATATATATATATATATTCCCGTGATTGCAGATCTATACATGTAATCAATTTTGAGTAGGTCCATACCTCATTCAAAATGGGGAATATATAGTCTTGTTATACACTGAATTTTATAAATGATTTGATGAGCATGAAGCATCCTTCTTGTTTTCATGTCCAACCTATCCAACACCTTTTGGGGCCAGTCAATCATTCCAAAACTGTAAGTTATGACAGGAAGAGCAAATTGGTTTATAACATGGACTTTGTTCCTAGATGTCAATACCATTTTCAGTATTAATTTTAGTCTTCTAAAATATTCCTTATTAAGTTTTATAAAAATTTGTTCATGTTTTATTGTTCATCCTTCATCAGTTCCCAAATATTTGTATACTCCCTCTTGCTCAAGTTCTTTTATATCACATTCCTGTCCCAAACAAATGTTTTTTTTGGTGCTGCAGCTTTCCTACTAAAGGCTTATTTACCACATTTATCAAGACCAAATGACATTCTTATATCATCTGAAAAAGTCTTAAACACTTCCACTTGTGCTTTCAGTTCCTCATCCCATGAACTATACAGTCTTAAATCATCTACAAAAAATGAGAAGTCTTTACACTTTGTTGTTTTCTGGGAGCCAAATTGTAGTCGTGACCTAATCTGTTAAGTAGACAGTTTAATGGGTTAAGGGCAAGACAAAAGAGCAGCAGTAACAGAGAGTCACCCTGGAATATCCCCCTTTGAATTTTTATCCCTGGAATAATAATTTGTCTTTTGTCATGGCTTAACTGCAAAGTGGTTTACCACTTTTTCATGGTCACTGTAATGTAATCAGTCAGTGTAGGGTGTATCTTACACATTCTTAAGCACTCTTTTATTCATGAATGTGGGCTACTGTTAAATGTTTTTTTTTTGCAGTCTATCCATGCCATACTTAGATTCTTCCCCTTTTTAAAATTCTCCATTATTATTTTATTTAACAACAAAAGATCCTTTGTTCGACATGATTTTCTTTTATTAACCTTTTGTTCTATTGTCATGATTGAATTTTCTTCTAAATGACTATAAACTCTGTCGGCATCAATTCCAGTGTATTATTTATATATTGTTGGAAGGCAAGTTATTGGTCTATAGTTTTTAGGATAGCTTGAAGGTTTTCACTTAAGTAGGAGTATTGTTTTTCCTGTTGTTAACCACGGTGGTGTCTGTTCAGGATATACATATAAATAGTTCTTATTCATACCTAAATCTTCTTGTAAACATGTTAATAATTTTAGCCAGAAGTTAGGTAGTGCATCTGGGCCTAGGATTTTCCAATTAGGAGCTTTTCTTAACTTTGTTTCAATCTCTCTGGCTGTTCCTTCATCCCATTTTATGTCCTGTATATTTGAACTTCTTATTCTTTCTTTTACTTCTTTTATCAATTTAACATCTTTGTTAGGTTCCTCAGGATCTTCATAGATATTTCTCCAAAATGTATCTATTTATTCTTTCTTGGTGGTGCTTCAATCCCTTTTGCCTTGTTTCCCAATTCTCTATAAAACATTTTTAGGTCATCAATAAATTGCTTATTTTGTACTTTTTTTCCCTGCCTGTGCTGATATTTTTAGTTTATTTGTCATAGTACATGATAGAGCCTGGTCTGTTCTAATACTGTACATGGCTTTTATCACGTCTGTCCTTCTGAGTATTTTTGTTGATCTATTCCCTCTTCTATATGCTTTAAAAGTGACACTTCTTGTGTTAATTGCTTTAAAGTTTTCTCTATTCAATACCTCCATGATGGCATTTGATTTATTCCCTTTCTTTCCCTTACTACCATGTGTCTTTGTGGTAAGACTTTATCTGTTTTTAATTTAGCTGCACAGTAATATACCCTATTTACTTCTGTTACAGCATATGAATCTCTAGACACAGTGCTAATCATTGTGTTTGTTTGTTTTATCAAACTTCTAACTTTTTGGGCTTATTGACTTTCTGTAGTCTATTTCTTTCATTGATCTTAATATGTCTATTCATCTTTATTAAATCAAGCAACTCTTCTCTTAGATCAGTTTCTTCTAAACTGAGGGCACATTCATTGTTTTTCATTTCCTGTGAGCATTCTATAAAAAGTTCCACAGCATCTTCTTTTGACATATTTTCTTGAATTTCATCTTGTATCATCCGTTGTTCTTTCATATGGGAACTCACTAGCCTACTCCACATCATTGACTCCTTCAGAGTTGCCACAGTTTCCTATTCCTTCACTTGCTGTGTAACTCCAACTGAACATTTGACTGGCTTCCTGTGGAAGGCTCCAAAGTATCTTCATATGGCAACTGATCAGATGTTTCCTGCTCCACTGGGTTCTCCTTAATTTGGGGATCCATTGCTTTATCCTGCTGTGATGTTATTAGAGTTAGATTTTCTACACTAAATCCTTCACTTTGTAGGTAAGCCATAACCTGTTTATATTTCTTTAACTTCTCTATTACTAATCCTCTTTTCTACTTTTCCTCTTTGTATTCTTATTTTTTGTATTTTAAAATTTTCCATGTCTGGATGCCTTTGCCTATATTTCTCTTCAAATAACTTTGGTGCTGCTCTTTTTGTATTGGTTAATTTTGTTTTCTCCTTTGCATAAATATTGCACCATATTACATCTCTTCATCTTTCCAATGTCCATCATGCTGTGATATAACCTGCATTAGACTTTCTATATTAAACCCTTCATTTCACAGGTATTCCATAACTTCATCTTCTATTTTTTTTTACTTCTACTTTCTTAATCTTCAGTTCTGCATTCCCTCTTTGTGATCTTATTTTTTTACTGTGAAAATATTCCATATCTGGATGCCTTTGCTTGTATTTCTCTTTGAATATCTTTGAGGCTGCCTTTTTGTGTTGATTAATTTGATTTTCTCCTTTGCATAAATATTGTACCATATCAGATCTCTCTTTCTTTCCCATATCCATATTTCTTTTTTATAGCCTTCAAAAGTCTCTAGATTTTGTTCTTTGCATTTTCACACTTCCTCAGTTGCTTCTTTTTCCAAATGGCCCAAGGTTTCTTGGTTTATATAATGCTTTTCATAAATCTGTTATATTAATGAACACAATTTTTTATTTGAAACTTCTGACAGTTTTTTCTTGTGGAAGTTTTTTTCTTTCTTCTAATTTCTCTTTTAATCTTTTTGTATATCTTTTGTCTGGAAGTTCTGGGCTTTTTGCATAATAGCAACAATACAACATTTCTTTCTTATCCCCAACAGTCCACTCTATTGTCTTTATGGCTTTTTTTGGCCTATCAGTTTTTGTGATTTTTGTGGACTACTACTTCTTTCTACAACAGGGAGGCCATTCTCCCACTCAGCCTGACCTAGCTCCATTGTAGGAATGTTTCCATGTCTTGAGGATTATACACTGCTATTTTGTCCAGTCCTGGCACCAGTGTGCCTTTTTTATCCTGGGTCTTGTACACTCAGCTATATTTTTATTTGTTAACCTACTTCTGACTTCTGTCCATGATATATATACTATATAAAATCCAGTCTATATATCAATGTTATCTTAGTGAGCTTTTGTGAAAAAGAGAGTCCATCTTGTGAAAATACTCACTAAGACTTGAGTTGGCTACCCATCTGGTGATGTAGGGGGCTAATTTTCAATTGGAAGAGTTCCTCTGTAATACCTAAGTGTGGGATTGTATCAAATGCCTTTGCTAGGTCAAGATAAGTGGCATGCACATTCTTTCCATCGTCCACGGCCTTGTTGACTTTCTCGAAGAGGTCAACCATGTTTAACAGGCATGATCTACTTTTAATGAATCTGAACTGGGTTGGATCTAGAGTTTGGAGATTACCTATGTCCTTGTTATTAAGGTCCATAATGATTCTTTCCATGGCCTTACAGATGTGACTAGTCAAGCTTATGGGCCTATAATTCCCAGGATCGGTTGATGGTCTCCCTAATTGCAGAGGGATTACTGCTGCTGTTCTCTTTTCTTCTGGGATATAGCCAGTTTGCAGGCTGTGGTTAAACAGGGATCCAAGTGGGTCTGCTAAGTCATGTTTTAAGTTAAATAAAGCACCACACTGTAGAACAAACTTGAAAGACATGCGTAAATGGGCGTGCCTTCATTGAAGGTTGAACATCGAGCTGGCACCTTGGCATTTATGGAAGTCTACTGCCAATCATTAGCAGACTGGAGTTCCGCTGTGGCGACCCCTAACCGTGAAAAGCCGAAAGACAAACAACAACAACAACTGTAGAACAAACCAGACCTCACACCACAAGTTCCAGGCCAGATTAATTTACTCAGTGATTTATTAAAATAAAAAATAACTTCTGCAGTAAAAATTTACAGCAAAACTTCAAACTCTAATACCATTAAGAACAAATAACGCTTCTCTGGCACCTTGGCTTTCAGAAAAGCCTTTTCAGAGTACCCTGAAAGCCGAGGCACCAGAGAAGTGTTATTTGTTCTTAATGGTATTAGAGTTTGAAGTTTTGCTGTTAACTTTTACTGCAGAAGTTATTTTATTATTTTAATAAATCAGTCTGTGTACTAAACTGAGTGAATTCATCTGGCCTGGAATTTGTGGTGTGAGGTCATGTTTTAAGTTGTTTAAAAGGAAACCTGGGATGTTGTTTGGTCCCATTGATGCTGTGTCTTTGGCCTTGGAGTGCACTGAGATGACCTGCTCTTGTGAGATAGTAGGTTGAGGAATGGTGGCAGGTATACTTTGGGGATGACTGGAGGGGACAGGGGTGTGAAGTTTGCTCCAAATCTGTCAACTATCAGGTTAGCTATTACTTCCAGTTGAGTATAGGTGGTGCCATCCACAACCAGTTCAGTGCATAGCTGGGTATTCCCTTTTAGATTTCCAATGTTGTTAAAGAATGTCTTGTGATTATCCTTAGCTAGAGAGGCTATTTTTACTTCATAATTGACTTTGGAGGACTTGACAAGATCTCTAATTTGTTTGTTTAGGCTACAGAGGGATTTATTCCTCTGCTTCTTGAGTTCCCTCTTGTTCTTCAATGTTAGTTTCTTTCTCTTCTTGTATAGCCTGTTTATACTAGGGGTCCACAGGGTGGCTTGTTTTTTCTCCAAGACCTGGTTTTAATCTGGTCAGCTACAGCATACAATTGCTTAAGTGGTTACAAAGGGCATGGGTGTACATCTCTTTACAGGAGTTTGTGTTATCTGCATTCACAGGGACTTAGAAATGTCTTAGAGCATCACTTAGTAGGAGGTAATTTGTCTTTGAAAAATTCTTAAGCATTTTTGAGCTTTATGGGGTATCTAGTCTTATAATTACATCAAATGAGACTAATTTAAGGCAACTATGATTTTTCATGTAAGTTTTAGTTTTACCTCTTGTGATTTTATTATGGTCCTAATAAATAGGAAGCAGAGAGATGATGACATCCTTGGACTTATAAGATAGCCTTTTGTAGATAGTTTGGCTAGGTTCTCCAGCTCAGACTGTGTGTGAGTTTTCAGTATATTCCTTGGGGAGAGGATTTTTCTTCCTTTTGTTGAATAGTTTGTTTATACTCTGGCTCCACCATAGTGGTTTATACCTAACTTGGTGTTACATTTTGTGTCAATATGGGATTGATGTTGCATTTCAGATGATGAAGTATGAAAAACTATTTGCAAATGCACCAGTACTGGCTACTAGATCCCAGAGGGGAGAAGAGCTCTTAAACTTCTTCACATGATAAGCTACATGTAGTAAGGCTGCCTTTCAGAAATCTCTAAAGACAGTAGGGTTTGAGGGCAAGTGGTATTTGGCCATCATGGTGACTGCTGATACTACTAAAGAGTGGTCGGATCTAACCAGTAATGGGGTAACTATAGGTGTATAATATAAACCAGGTCAAGTAAATTTGGCCCCTCGCATGTTATTACAATATCAAGGCAAGAGTGTGCACTGATATAATCCATGAATCATTGAGCATATTTATTTGTAATCCCACTACAAGTAAGAAAACTTTGGAGTCTTCACTAACAATAGACCAGCCAAATGCACTGATGGTCGTGTACTTCTCATGATGAAAAATGAAGCCAACTTAGCTCTCACCCTGACTGCATCAAACAACACCCTTTTAGACACAGATCCTAAATGTCTAATTGTCCAGATTCAGCTTGGTGGTCATTTCAAAATTTACACAGGAGTAGTGAGCATTTCTGCAGCATCTAACACCACTCTAAATCATAATACATGAAACGCCATCATGAACATAAGCAGACATAATAAAGTTATCATTATCTGTGATCTAAACCTAAAATGGAAAAGGCCACACAGGTCCCATCTAATTAGACTCCCTTCTTCACTATCACTATCCCAAATAGTCAAAACTGGTACAAGAACCAACACTACCTCTTTGAACTCTTCTCTGCTTGATGCAGTTCTACCTAACATCCCCGGCAGACTCTCTCTACTACAGATTCTCCCTGACACTCTTATGTGACCCCAATTTTAACCTCCTGGTCACTCAAACTACCTAGCCCATCATCCAAAATCATCCATATTAGAAAAACCAGTATTTGTACAGAGCAGAGTCTCTCCAACATATTGTCAGAAACTGACTGAAGCACTGCATACAACTCCACAGATCCTACTTAAGCCTTCTCTGAGCTATATAATTTTCTCACCTCTGACCAGACTAAACTCTGCTTGTAAAAAAAAGCTCATGGTCAAAAGGTTCACTACACCATAACTAAGTGCAGAATTACATGCTAAAATGAAACCCAGTGATAAAGCATGGGACTAATGGAAATCAGACCCTCAGACTTCTGCACAGAATAAATTGTAAGCTAAGATCAGAGGCCAGCTCCCTAGCCAAACAAACTAAAATCTGTTCATTAAAAATGCACAACATAACTTGCTAGACAATCCCAAAAACTTCTGGAAAACTGTTATAAACAAACTATCCATAAACATTACGAAGAAAAAAAAAAAGAAATAGCACCATGTTACTAGGAACCACTCAGAAACTGAAATTAAATGCACCCCTAACCATCACAGACCCCACAAAGACCTTCATCCCTGTCACAAAAACACAAAAATACCTTGTATGGTTATTGACCAAACCCTCAACTTTCAGACACACACAATCAAAAACAAATTGAAAACAGGATTATCAGTTAAAGATCACATAAAATTTCAAACTATCTCAGCCCAGTGATAAGGTGAGATGCAGCCATCAATGTACCTCTACCCAGGTTAGAATATGGACTCCCCATTTTAACAGCTCACTCTGCCCACAATGTTCCCCACATTCAGTCAACTGAAAACAAAGTTCTGAGATTCATACACCAGGCCAGTCTCTACGAACATCATTGCATCACCATCCAAAAAAGGCAAATGGCAACCAGTTGCCTGTAGAGGCATTTTTTTCCACTAGGAACCCATATCTATAAACTGATTTTGGATAAATACTGCCCACCACTCAAATATTTTCTACATATTTGAGAGGTCAGAGATTCTCTCAAATCCTCTCATGCTCTACTGTTGCTTAGACTGCACTCTAAACTGTCTAGCAAAGAAAATGCTTTTTTTTCCAAAATTGCTTCTGACTGCCAGAACTCAGTATCTGAAGACATCAAGAGTCTTAAACTTTTGAAATCTACAATTAACTAAAACCAATGTTTTTGAGGGGGGAACCCCCTTGCACCCCCACATCCCCTATTGTGTGTGTGTTTGTGTATATGTATATATATATATATATATATATATATATATATATATATATATATATATATATATACATAGTTCTATTGTACATGATCAAAATAATTTAATGTCAAACTGACAAAAAAAAAGTTTGAACATACATAATACCAAAAATAAAAAAAATTGAATGATATAATATTCAGAAAGGAAAATGTATTTCCTCTCCCGATATTAACACCAAAACATGCATAACACTTGCCTCAAATTTGTGTGAACAGTTGCAGTGTTATGGGAAGGTTTTTATGAAGGTAAGGTTTAGGGTTAGGGCTGAGGAAAGGCTAGCTTTGGGATTAGGGCTAGCATTAGCACCCATTATTAACAAGGGCAGGTATTGAAATACTAAATATTGTAAAAGAGATAACAGAACTGGAATAGTGATCTTGAAAAAGGGAAGGAGCAAATTACATAAAGATAAATGGAATTTGTGGGAACAATATATACAGAATAATGTTCAGGAGGAGTGAGGTTTAAGGGAAGGCAGGAAGTGAGCTATTTATGTAATGGTGGACTAATGACAGTTGTTATAAAGAAAGAAAACATATATATATATATATATATATATATATATATATATATACATATATATATATATATATATATATATATATATATATATATATATATACATATATATATATATAAAATGCATAATTTATGAAAGTGATAAAAATGTTAAATGGTTTGTTTTATTTTCTAGTAATGTATGTGTACCTATGTCTAAAGTAATAATTTAATAAAGGTTTTAAAAGAAAAAAATGCTAGGTAACCTCATACTACCCCCTCCCAGCTCTATATCCCTTAGTCCTCTGTTCACCACTTTGAAATACTGGCTTCAGTAATCATTTCACATGCAGAAATCCATTGCTGTAGACCTATTGTCTCAGTAGCAACATATCTCTACCATAAATCCATATTCATGACTCATGTTAAAACACTGAAAGCATTTAATACATTTGCAGCCATCAGCTACTCATCTATGCCATTAAGCTGTCCAGGTGGCATCATAAATATTCTTAGACTTTTATACTGATCTTCCCATTAAACTTTATGTTACAGAATTGGCTAAAACTGCATGGGCAGCTAGGGGACACTAGAACAATCATACCTCAGCAAAGCTGAGTCATAAGCATTACTTTCTTTCTCCACTATTTAGAACATCACAAAGATTTAATGTATTTTTTACTGTATGATGTTTCTGTTCATTTTAATCCTACTAACTAATGTTTCTACCAACTGATGTTTCATCCATTTGGATTCAGTGTTTTGAAATTCAACCAAATGTGAGTTTCACAAATATATCCATTTTGTATACATATGTGCAAAGATATGTATAGAATGTATCCATTGTGTATACATATATCTAGACATATATGTATTATTTTATGGGGCACATCTTGCTAGATCTCTGGCATAGCTTTCAATTAATATCAAACATTAAATGTTTCTTTATTATTCATCCATTCCCTACGATGACAATCCCCAAACTTGCTTCCACACATGGTTTTCCAAATAGTGACAGACAAAGGATATTTTCTCCAGTCTATATTGTTACTGTACTTTCATCTGTAATCATGTTTTCTCTTCCCACCATTTGCACTTTTTGCTCTCAGTTTCATAATACTTTAATTGTTTTCAGCATCACACCTCCAGGTTCTTTTCACCCTTTTTTGAAGCACTTCTCATCTTTAAATACATATGCAAGTTCCTATTTAGGTTTGCCCTTTCCTTAAGACTTGTTTAGCAGTTACAATTTCAGACATAACAAATAGCATGTATGCACTCCCTCAGCTCATCCCTCTTTTCTCCTTTCTCCTACTTTTGTCCTCTGTACAGACAGTCCTACTTCCTCCCACTCTTTTGTCATCAACATGAAACCATCCATTTCCTACCATCCCATTACCCTGTATAAATAATTTGTTGCCCTGTCATCAGACCATTTATTCTGTCTCTCTCCTCTACATTCCTTCTATTAATCAATCCTGTCTAAAGGACCTTAATATTCTAATGCCACGTCACATTTTCTTTCTGTCTTTACAAAAGATTTCTCCCTTTGTGATTTCCACTATCTTAAAATTCTCTTCATCTGTTGTCAAGTCATCCCTTCCCCTTCTAGTTTTAACACACACACACACACACACACACACACACACACACACACACACACACACACACACACACACACAAATGATATATATTTAATTATATATGGAACTATGTCAAATTATCAACAAACCACAACATCACTAATTTGACATTCAGATCATCAAACCAACTTTTCATTGACATGCTTATAACACAAAAAGAAGCTTTTTTTGCAGGGGGAAGCCCTCCTTACACTCCCACATCAACTACATATCATATATGCCAACTCTGAGATCATTTCACACTGGGAAAGGGCAAACACCTAATTTCAAGAAATACTGGCATGTCAATTAAAAGTCAGTTTGATTTGAATGTTGATATTGTGACATTCAATATTCTGGTTTGTTGATAATTCAACATAGGCCTATATATCTATATCTATCTATCTATCTATCTATCTATCTATCTATCTATCTATCTATCTATCTATCTATAATGTATATATATTTTTTCTTTCCTCCCCTCTTCTTAGCAATATTAGCCGTCACTGTCCCTTTCTCCTATGTTTAGTCCATATGCAGCATGAACAGCTTCAATGAACTTCTGTTCTTGTACAACACCTAAGATGCATTCTGCTATCACTTTCTCCTATAATCTCTCTTCTAATGTATACACCCGTACCTGTACAACAGCATCTTATCCTTATACCTCCAAAATTCATTATTTTCAACCCCTTTCTCTAAGCAAGCAGCCATAGACCATTTTACATTAACCTTGTACATTACTGAGAAAGAACACACAAACACAGAAACAGACGGCCATGATCTTCAGGTGCACTTTTTACCTGAACCCTATATAACTGCACAGATTCATAATGTACTACAGCTCATCTCACAATAACACAAACTCTGTGTTGCTAATAATTTTGAAAGCAATCTCACTATACTACATTATTGCCTTTCTATTTATGAAAAGTTTACTTTATTTGCTAAAGCAATATAGCTGCTATTTTGAGCCCCTTAATTCAAAGTAGGCAAATTGTCATTAAGCTAGGAGTCCACACTTTGAACGTTATTATAATATTTTTTATTGCATTTTATAATAAACTGAAATAATATGACAGCATTTAAATCAGAAGAAACAAATAGCCAACAACAATAAAAACTACATTAAATGTCCATAACAAATATTAATACTAAATAACATCAACATTTCTTTAATAAACATTAATAGTTCTAAAATATAAAGTTTGTAATTCCCTATTAACTACTATGGTGGCTAGATGGATAAACACAGAAAAAGAGATGGGATTTGTATTTTTCAAATTCACAGTGATAACTTTTCTGGCAATAGCTAAGACACAATCCAAGAACAGCAATCCAGCAACTCCGTAGAAGGAATTTATTTCAAACACCAGTTATAGAAACTCTGTTGGAGATTTTACCTAAACCTATGGACAGTGCACCAAAAAGTGTAGATGTTGCAGCTGGTTCGAATTCTACATGTACTGCATTCGTTCGTAATGATGGTGGCAGTGGAAATGAAATAGATAATGGGGTGTTGAATAAATGGACTAAAGACAGGAAGTTATGGAATCAGAACCCCTTTTCAAGAATTGGTAAGAAAGTAGATACGTCTCATAACCCTGAAGTATCAGAGATGCTGTCGCGTATGGAGAAGTTATTGTTTAAAGAAACTGCTACTTTTTTAAATTCTCAAAGCATGCAGAGATACGAGGAGTTAGAAATTACTCCTCGGGGGTTAAGAGCTACCAAAATCCCATCCACACCATTTGATTTGACTGTACCGGAAAAACGTGTGTTTCATGAGAGGTGGATAGCTGCTGCACATAATTGCAGCTTGGAGTGGGTTCATATATTGGTTGAACGTGATCTCTTTAAAAAACAGAAACTTAAAGAGGAGATCAAAGGGTTATGCCAAGATATTACCAACATCATTTCACAGGAAGAACTGCAATGTTTTTTAGTAAAAACCAATGAGCAGCTAGTGAGCTACGAAAAAGAACTGATTGATAGGAAGAAGAGCAAATTGATTCGTGACATACGCGATTATGACAATAAAAGGGCTTTCCTGGTGGCGACCAATCCTAAGGGGCGAAAACAACACGTGCAGTTTGATCAGCAGAAGAAGTCAGTTTACAACACGGCAAAAAGGGCGTTTACATCAGGTGAAAGCATGGCTTCAGCTACGGAATGTGATACGGATGAGGATTTTCCGAATAATACGTATTTAAATTCGTTTCGTGGAGGTAACAAAGGCAGAAAACGAAGCTGGAATGGGACAGCACAGGGCTACTATCAAGAGCAACGTACGTTTCAACGGACTAATAAACGAGGCAAATGGGACTAGTAGGGCTAATTATTTTCCAACATGTGAGTATGTAGTAAACCTATCTGGGTTGGAGCTGTCTGAAGCTCATATGTCTGTATTAATTAAAGGGTTAAAGTATATACCTACGGTTCTCCCTAGACTACATGAATTAAAAAGTGATGTCTTTCGTTTTATACGAAAGTTAAAGTTAGCACATTTTTTTGTTACGGAAAGTGTGATTAACAAGGAAGATTATGATGTGGATGAATACAGTAGTAGTTCTAATGATAGTTTTTTTTCTTGCTGTTCTATGGAAGATGAAATGGTTTGTAATAATGTGTACAGTAAGTTAAATACTGACAATATTAAAGTCAAAAGTGTTTTTGTTCCCTATTGTAATAATGAGAGTATACAGTGCTTAGACAAGTCATTAAATCATAATGTACAAATAGCTTATGACAAGTTCATAAGTCAAGGTAAAAAATGTGTTGAGTATAATTTGAACAAAATTGAATGGCAATCATTAATTAATTTAAGTAGAAATGCACAAATGGTATTTAAACCTGCGGACAAAGGCGGGAAGCTAGTTGTGATGAATTATACTCAATACTTATTTATGTGTTATAAACATTTGAATGACAATACTATATATCAGTGTATAGATATATCTGATTATGAGAAAGCTCAAACGATGTGTATAGAGTTATTGGAAAAAGGCAAAAGATTACATTATTTTTCTGTTAAAGATGTGAAAGACAAATCTGCTATTAAAAATCCAAGAATGCCATGTTTTTACTGTTTGCCAAAGATTCATAAGGATTTGGTGAATCCACCAGACCTATTGTTAGTGGGAGCTTTTTGAATAATATCTCATGTTTATTACATGAATTGTTAGTGCCAATAGTTAAAAAATTACCATCTTATGTTAAAGATGTTTTTGAATTTTTGACAAAAGTATATCAAGTTAAATGGGATGAGGAAATGTTCTTTATAGTAATAGATGTAGTGAGTCTTTATACAAATATCAAACATATAGATGGAATTAGAGCTATGAAACATTTTTAGGTGATAGTCCTATGGTGGAATACATTATAGAATTAATGATGATGTGTCTACAAAATAATATATTTGAATTTGATGGTCACTTATATAGGCAGAAACAGGGAACAGCGATGGGGGCTCCATTTGCCCCTTGTTTTGCCAATATATTTATGGGATTGTTTGAGCAACAGTATATCTATACTAATCAGTTTTTTCGTACACATGTAATTAATTATTATAGATACATTGATGATCTCATTTTTATTTGTAAAGGGGGCATTGAGTTAGTTGATCAATTTATAAATCAAATACAAGTTAATAGTATGGGAATAAAATTTGATGGATTACAGAAAGGTAAAAAGGTACACTTTCTGGATGTTGAATTAATAGGGGATAGTTACCATAAAAAGGTAATCTCCAAAATATATAGGAAATTTCCAGGAAGTAATAATATATTACATGGTGAAAGCTTTCATCCTTTGCACACTATTAAATCGATCCCTTATACTGAGTTTAATAGAATAAAAAGATTATGTAGTGAGAATAGAGACAGAAATGTTGAATTAGAAGATAGTTTTCAGAGATTCAAAAAAAGGGGTTATGATGAAATGAATTTGAAAGAAAGTTTAAATAAAGTGCTATACAGTAAGAATGAAAAATGTAGTTGGACATCTTGTAAAAATAGTAATAGAAGGGAGCAAGATAAAAAAATATACTTTACCACTACATATTCTGTAATATCAGAAGAAATTATAGATATAATTAAATCCAGTTGGAATATTATAAGAAAAGAAGTAGATTGTTTACAACAGAAGAAACTTTTGTTTTCTTTTAATAGGGGAAGAAATATTAAAGATTTTATAGTACACAGTAGGTTTCAAAGACCAAAATTGGAGATATCAGAAGGAATAAAAGAAAAGGGTACAGTAGTATGTGGGAAATGTACGATTTGTAGATATGTGACTCGAAGGTTTGATAAAATTAATAATAAGAATTTTGAGACAAATGAATGTTTTACTTGCAACAGCCAGAGAGTTATATATGTGATTAAATGTACATGTAGCAAATTCTATATAGGTGAAACAAAAAGACGATTCTCCTGTAGAATAAAAGAACATATAAGGGATGTAAGGAATCATAAACTAACTAGTCCAGTAGCTGTACATTTTAATGAAATACATAAGGGCAGTTTAGATGGCTTTCAGGCTACAATTTTAGATAGTGTTATATGTAATAAGTTTATGAGTGATGAACAAGTTAAACAATTATTGAGGAAGAAAGAAGCATTTTTAATTTTGAAATTTAATACTATGTTCCCAGTGGGTTTAAATCAAGAATGCTTTTGGAAAAGTTTTGTGTAAATATGTAAATATGAATTTGTTGTTTTAAGAAGAATTGTTTAAAAGTTTGTGATATAAGTAATTAATCAATTACTTTATTATTCAATTATGTCCTGATATATATAGACCTTGAGTTTTTTAATGAGTGTACTCTGTTAAAGGCTTTATTTTCTATAACTGGTGTTTGAAATAAATTCCTTCTACGGAGTTGCTGGATTGCTGTTTGTGGTTTTTCTACTATATTTGTCTGCTGTGGTTAATCTACAATCCAAGAACACCCCCCGCAAGTAAGGCTGGTGCAAAGGCCAAAAATCCTCAATATTACACAAAAACAAAATCCAGCACCATATGAGTAAGACAAACCTTCTTTATTGTGGCAACACCATACAAAAGCAAACTGGTTTTGGCACCTTTGCCGTCTTCATGACACCACTGTAGTATCACTGAAGAAGGCAAAGGTGCCGAAACCAGTTTGATTTTGTATGGTGTTGCCACAATAAAGAAGGTTTGCCTTATTCATATGGTGCTAGCTTTTGGTTTTGCTTAATAGCTAAGACAGACCATAGGAGAGGCACTTGAGTCTTAGGCAAAGGTCCCTGGAAACTTTATAATCATTAAATGGCCCAGCTCTTGTACTCACGCTAGTGTCTTTGAAACTTCTCAATTTCTTTTATCACTCTACAGTAACTCTGTAATTTCTTTGCATCAAAGACCTTTTTTTGATTCTGTGAAAGATGGTTGTCCACTGTAGTTTCCAGCTCATCACCGTGTCTTCTAGACATTATACCACCATGTGTCCCTTCATTGTGAAATAACAAAGGCTGAACCTATCTGCTTAGTAATGAGACCTGGAATTCACTTGGGATCACCCCAGTCATACCTCAAAGATCCAAAGTATTCACTTCTTAAAATGGCCATCAGTCCACATGGCTATCATGCTGAAATTTCTGAACATACCTTACAGCAATGCTTACATTAATTCTGTGCCTTTTTCTGACATATCTTTTTTGGAATAACACTGCTGCTGATTATCCTGTTGTGCATTTAAGTATAGTACAGCAGTGCAACTGGAAAAAAGGATACAGGAAAAAAAGAAACTTTATTTGCATATGCAGCATTGCATCTGATGATTTTTTTATGTCAGCTTTGAATGTGTGAACATGCCTTTCTGCCAAACTATCCCAGGATGCCCTGGAGCATGAGAGGAATGGAGTATTCCATATTGTTTAGTAATTCTAATGTAAACACATACCATTATCCATAACTCTATTTTCAGGTAATCAAGAAGCAGTAGAGTCTTATTAATGTCATTCATGCAAAAGCATACACTTCCACTGCATTTCTGAATACACTGTTCATGAATATACTTGTTAAATCACTAAGCAGTATTTTCTGATACCCTCCTTGAAATTCCTGTGAAGTCACTTGTGCTTTTCTTGGCATTTTCCATTCTACCTATCTTGGTAAATATTCTGAACACCTATATCAACCTCCTCTTTTAATTTTGATGACCTCAAACACTTATGTATCAAGGTTTTCACCTCCTTCGTACAAAGTCATCCAGAATCATCTTCTTCCAGCAGTGCTTTCTTCAGTTTCAATTGAAGAATTTTTACTTGTTCTGCAAAGAACATAAGTTTTCTCTGCTGACAGTTCAAATCTTATACTTTTAATCTCTTCTAATTTATAAACCCAACCTTCCATCATAACATTTAGCACCCTTGGCAGTTCTTTGCCTGTTTGTGTCATCCTAGTAATTATTTCAGCTTTTAGTTGCATTTCTTGAAATTATCTTCAGTAATAGCCTTTATGTTCTCAGTTATGTATTCACTTTTTAGTAACTTCTGGTATTGGAGATCTTTCCTTTTGACACTCTGTATTCAATCTGATAATCACATACTACTAAGATGATTGCCTGTCTCCAGCTGTGTGCTACAGCCACGGAAACAGACTGTTATACAAAGCAAACAATGTTAACAATGAACCATACTCAATAACCACTCGATGTTAATGGTGTATAGATTTTTACTAGCTTAAAGTTTCTATCCCACTGGTAGCAACAGAATTTCTTTACTCAAAGAAAAAAAAATAAAATAAAGGAAGACATTCTTTCTCAGTTTTTTTTGATAAAATTTTTATTGAAATCAAAACTGAAATATACACTGCTTTTAGAATAATTATGAAGAATTTTATAATACAATAAAAAAGGAATGATATAATGAACTAGAATATTTACAAAGATGTTAACTGTATAAGAATCAAATATTACTGTAATGCTGAAAGAAAATGTATAAGAATCAAATATTACTGTAATGCTGAAAGAAAAAGAAAAAAAGGAAAAAAAGGAAATATTTGATTATACATTCAAGTTATTGATTTACTAATAATTAATTTATACTCTTCCTATAATTATAAACGGTTGTATTCTTTGAAGATCTAGCTTTGATAGTCAACATTTATGGTTTAGAAACATCCTTGAGAAGATCTTTAAAATTTTGAAAAGGTAGAACATGTGATGCTTTCCAATTTTTTGTGATTTCCTTCCTGGCAATGGATAAAACAGACTATAAGACTGAATATTTGCTTGGTCTTACACAGTTTGGAATTGGGGTGTTAAATAAAGCTAGTGAGTTAGTAATAATAAAGTTATCTGTAAAAATTGCCTGTAGAAATTTGTTAATGTCTTCCCAAAATTCCTTTAATAGTGAGCATTCATAAAATATATGTGTCCACTGTTTTTACTGTCATATATCTCCAGCATAAAACATTTTCTTTAGTTATTTTATTGATATTTTATGGTGTGAGAAATGATCTGTTTAAAAATCTCCAAGTGAATATTCTCCATTTATGTGAAGATGCAGTTTTACCAGCAGATTGAAGAATATTTAATTTGTCTATATCTGAATGGTAGGTGTTGTTAATGAGGGTGAAAATTTTCCAATAATTATCTGTATAAGTATCTAAGTCTGATTTTGTTTTATATATATATGTGAAATACTATTTTTTGGTGAGTTATTCTGCTGAGTAAAAAGAGATAAAACTGTACCAATTTGGGGATAATGATTTTAGTTGTAGGGGGTTAGATAGAGTTTATCATTGATGTATTTCCTAGCTTCTTGTAGATCTAGCCATAGTAATGAGTCAAGATTATTCTCTTCTATAGGAAAATTCAGTGGTTTTAATTCATGTTTGCTCATCAATTGGTGCCATGCTATCAGATGTTTTTGTTTGAATAGTGACATTTTTTAAAAGGCTGTGGTAAACATGATCCCATGAGTATAGGCAATGGGAAAAATAAGAAATATCCAACTTTCATATTCTTTATGTCTAAGGGTGAAATTCTTAAAAGACCTTAAAATTAGAGATATGTATTTGGAGTTAAATGTTTGGTTGTGGTGATAAGAAAAATATTATTTCAATCTCCAAATAAACGGATTATTCATTATATATAACATATGAGTATCATTGGCATTTCTTGGAGATTGGGATAAAGATAGTATATAATCTTTCCATTTTGCTGAATATTTACTGTCCACTAGATAGGTAATTGATTTGATCACTGAAGAAAATGAATAGAGTTATAAGTTGGGGAGGGCTATACCTTCATTATCTCAGCTATACATATGGGTTGAAAGGGCAATTCCAGATTTAATTGGATGCCAAAGGAATTTTTTAATCATTGTATTAAACTTTTTGGTTACTAAATATGGTGGGGGTATAGAAAAGGACTGGATGATATACACAATTTTAGGGAGTAATACCATCTTTATAATTGATAATTTCTCGTCCATAGAGAATTTTATTTTTGATCATCTGTTTATTAAATTATCTATGGTTACTATACTTTTATTAAAGTTCAGATTTATAATGTCTTTTATGTTGCTAGTAATAATTATACCTAAATATGTTATTTGTTGAGATTGTGGTATATATTTCTTGAAGTTGCCATGTATATTACATTTTTTTGACCTACTAAAAGGAGTTGTGTTTTATTATGATTGAATGTAAGGTCTGCGTTTTTTGGGAAAATCTCCATGTTGTTAAATAATTCTAACAAAGATGGGCTTTAACCTCCCAATGTGACCAACATGTCATCCGCAAACATTTGCATTTTTGACGTTTCATTAAAATCCAATTCATATCCTATAATATTAGTGTTATCCCTTATCATGTTTGCCCAAGGTTCCATGATTAAAGTGAATTAAAGGGGAGACAGTGGGCAACCTTGTTTAGTACCTTTAACTATTGGTATTGATTGAGAGATGTTAGGGCCTATTTTGAAGTATGCTTGACAACCATTGTATAATTGAGTAATGAGATTTATAAAATGTTTTGAAAAATTAAGTTCCCCCAAAAGAATGAATAGATAATCCCAATTAATTGTATCAAAGGTGCAATTTATGTCTAAGCTAATTATAGTTACATTGTTTTTTAATATCTTTATTGATCCAATTAAGGTTAGTATTCTCTTAATGTTGTCATAGGATGTTCTATTTATTATGAAACCTGTTTGGTTTGCCTGTACTAGATTAGGAAGAAATTTTTTGAGTCTATTAGCATATATTGACATAAACATTTTATAGTCTGTATTTAATAGGGAATTAGTTCTATATGAGCTACATTTGGTAGGGTCTTTATCCTGTTTTAGAATAGGGGATGTAAAAGTATATTTCCATGATGGAGAGGTAAAGTTTTTAGTTTGTGCTATGTTAAAGATAGCATGTAAAATTGTGAGGGCTTTATTAGGTAAAATTTTATAAATTTCTGGGATAATGCCATCATTGCCTGAAGCCTTGTTTTGTTTAAATTGGTTAATTTGCAGTTGAATGTCTTTAAAAGTAATTTTCCTATCAAGTAAGTTAGCTTGCTCTTCTGTTAATTTTTTCTTTAAGTTTTTTATTAATGAATGTTTGTATGTCTTTTTTAGAATTTGTTAATTCAGTAGACTTGTTTAGGTTAAGAAAAAATTATCTTAATTCATGTAATATATTATGTAAACCTGAGACCATTTTCTTCTTCTGTGGTGAAAAAAGTTCATTAATATGGTTACATTTATTTAATCGTTTAGTTTTATTGGCTAGAATACTCACGGATCTAGGGTTAGATGAAAAAGTAATACATTTGAATTTCTCTAGGCTAATCATAGTTTTATGATTTAATATTTCAAGATACATTTTGTTTAAAGAATCTATTTTTTTTATCTTTATCTTCTCTGATTTTTAATAGGTCAAGATTCAGTTTGTCAAGGTTAGAGTGTATTTCTTTTAATTCTCTATCCCACATAAATCTTTTCTTTTTATACCAATCCATTATCCTATCATATAAGTAGGATTTCATTGCATCCCAGATGAAAATTTCAGATGTATCATTAGTTGTATTAAGTTCTATGACATTCTGTACTTCTTCAGAAATGAAGACATTAAAATCATTCAGTTTGGTAATATATGCTGGGATCCTTTTCATCTATAGGTTAGAGGTTGTATGAATATGTATGTCAAAGATTATGGAGTTATGGTCAGATAGGGGGCAGGTGATTACCTTTGTACTAGTTAAAGAGTCCACTAAGTTGTTAGAGATAAAAACTCTGTCTATCCTTGAATATGAATTATGGCTATGTGAACAGAACATATAGCAAAGTGATTTGGTATTTGCATAATTTACATCTTTCAGCAGAAGAGAATCAGAAAATTCTTTCAATAGTCTAGCCATTGATGAATTTTTCTTTTACCAATAAATGTAGAGTCTTTGCTATCAAAAATACAATTAAAATCACCAGCTAGTATGATATTACCCTTAGAGAAGTGTAAAATGTGATCTGTGTGTTGCTGTGCTGATTTGAGTCCAAAGCCAGGAAACCAGTAAATATTAAATAAGGTGAATATTATAATATATTATTAAATTCTATGATGACTGAAGCTGTCATATCTTTATTATCTTGGTATGTATCTAATATTTTTAGTCTAGGTAGTTTATTATTCCATAATATTGCGACCCCCCTTTTTTTGAGTGTGTTCTGAACTAACTACAATAGAAAAGGACTTAGAGTCTAATTTAAAGATATCTTTGGATATCAAATGGGTTTCTTGTAGAAATATTATTTGGGAGTTTTGTAATTTGAGATATTTATTTAATGATCTTCTCTTATTAGAATTATTTAGACCATTGACGTTAAGTGAAAGGCAATGTAAAGAAGTCATAAGGTAGTTACTATGATCAAAGGGCAGTTTCCGGTGTACTCTACAGTCCAACTGGTGAATCTGGGCATTTTGAGGCAATGTTACAACTGCCTCATGTACACAGACAACCCTCTCCTCCTACCACCAAACACTAATATATGCAAGAGATGCAATTATACAGCCAGACTGGAGGCAAAGCTCTCTTAACCCCAGACTGTAACTTACTGTCAAGAGGAGAAGGGTAATACTTGCAACACACCAGCAGTCTCACATAGACCTAACAAACCAACACAAGCAAATAACACACATAAATACATGAAAACATACTCGGAGGCTGTAAATAAAAATCTGCAAAAGAAGCAGAGACCTCCAAAACAGACATTCAAACAACCTCCACAACCCATCACCAACCATGAAACACATACTTCACATAATCAGTGTGCTATGTAATCACAGCCTTTAAGGCAAAATAACATACCCGACACACTAGTGATAGGCGACTCTATAGTCAGGCACACTGATGTCCCACTAACTAGGCTGGACAAGGAGAAGGTTACAGTTAGCTGCCTGTCAGATGCCAGGATCCGCCACATAACACAAGCATTCAGGTCACTCCAGATCAAGTACAAATACAACTCTGTCATTATACATGTTGGTGTGAATGACCTGAGACATACCTCCCTGGACTACATGAAAAGAGACATGGAAGAAGTCTCTGATCATGTAGCCCAGGCAGGTATGACCCTGATCCTGAGTAGCATCCTGCCCTCCACCAAGAATGATGCCACAATATAAAGAAAAAAATTATCAACTTCAACAATTGTCTAAATGTCTGGTGTCATTCAAAGGGGATCCAGTATCTGTCTGCCTGGGATGACATGCTCGACAAGCCACGTTGCTTTGCAAGAGATGGCTTGCATCTGTCACCCTTAGGCTTTCGAATACTGGCAAAGGCTCTTGCCACCCCCATAGTGCCTTTTTTAGGCAAGGCTCAAAAGACAAACCCACCACAGTAAATAGCACAAGTAACCTAAAACTGAGGGTAATGCTACTCAATGCCAGAAGTCTAAACCTCAAAATGCATGCACTCAAGGCACTCCTCAGTATGGAGAACATCGATATCTGTGCAGTAACAGAAACCTGGTTTAAGGCTCCAGAGAGCACCCCGACACTACCAGGCTATAACTCATACCATACCTTTCGGCCACAGAACCCTGACCAAAACACAAAAGGTGGGGGTGTATCCATATTCATCAAGGATACTCACACCTCCAGGTTAGTGGCACAGCACGATGCATCAGAGATCATCCAAGTGCAACTAACAATGGGCAAAACTGCAATCCAAACTGTAGCTTGCTACAGATCACCCACCATGACCCAGGACCCCCATTCCACATTTCTGGAGACACTGGGAAATATGAAGGTCCTACCAAACACCCTAATACTGGGTGATTTCAACCACCCAAACATTAACTGGGAGAACTACTCAAGTACTAACTCCCTTGCCCAACGCTTCCTAGAATTTATAAACTCAAATGCCCTGGATCAACTGGTCAACACCCCCACCAGAGGGAACAACATATTGAACCTAGTCATCACCAACATGGGTGACCGGTGTTCCACACCTGACATCAACCACTCACTGGTTAGATCAGACCATAGAATAATCACTCTGGATATTCACATTCCGCCCCAACCCCAGTCAAGGAAACCACTGTGAAAATCTTTTCAAAAACAAACTTCATGTTGCTTAAGACCGAGGTGGAAAGGTTCACAGCCCCCATGGCAATGGACAATGCTGTTCATGCTGCTGAAACCTATACAAAGGCACTCTATGATCATCTGCAGGAATGCATGGATTGTGTTATCCCAAGTAAAATCAAGACTCACTTCTCCGAGAAAAAGAAACCAGTCTGGTGGACCCCTGCCATAAACAGGCTCTACAATAGAAGGAGGAAACTAGTACAGATAAGAGCAAAATCCCTAGAAGTAAAGACATCCCTGATCATTATCAGCAAGAAACTATGATCCATCATTAAATCATCCAAGACTAGATTCAAAAGAAAAATTGCCAAGGACTCCAAAGATAACCACAAAGTGTTCTTTAGCTATGTCAAGAACCTAAGTGGAAACTCTCAGATCTGCTCTGAGTTGGTGCAGAATGGCACAAAATACACTGAACCGACTGATATTGCCATTTTGTCAGACAGGTTCAGTGCAAACTTCACACCCCTCTCACCCCCTAAAGGGCCTATTACCATACCAGAAGAATGTAAGACTCCAGCAATCACTGACACACAGGTTAAAACAGCCCTATCCAAAGCCAAAAACACAGCCTCAATGGGACCGGATGGTGTCCCAGGCTGTGTCTTACAAGAGCTCCAAAATGAACTAATCCCTCACCTAAACACACTGTTCAAACTCAACCTCTCTACAGACTATGTACCCACAGAGTGGCGCACAGCAACAGTTATCCCACTCCACAAAGGTGGTGACACAACGGACCCTGGGAACTATAGCCCTATAAGCCTGATTAGCCTGGTCTGCAAGGCTATGGAGCGCATCATCATGGAACTCATTAACAGAGACATTGGGAACCTCCAAACTTTGGACCCCACCCAGTTTGGCTTTGTTAAGGCGAGATCATGCCTCCTAGACCTGGTGGACCTCTTTGAGACAGTTACCAAGACATTAGATGAGGGTAAGGAGGTCCACACAGCCTACCTAGACCTTGCAAAGGCTTTTGATACCATTCCCCATTCTGGTATTATAGACAAACTCACCAACCTGAATATTAACCCCTACATCATAAGATTGGTTGCAAATTTGCTCACTGACAGAACCCACATGGTGAGAGTTGCAGACTCTAGGTCCAACTCTAAACTGGTTACAAGTGGTGTCCCCCAGGGCTCAGTCCTAGGACCACTCCTGTTCAGTTTATACTTCTCAGAGGTACAGGCAAGCACAGGAGGACTTTGGCTGACCAAGTTTGCAGACAACTGCAAACTAGGGGCCATAATTGATTCTGCGGCTGATACAGACACCCTTCAGAAGGGTCTCACTGTGATGGATACCTGGTGTCAAAATCATGGCCTCACGCTGAATGCCAAAAAGTGCATAGTCATCCCCTTTGGAAAAAACGAAGTACCCGTGAACTACCACATAGGTGGCAGTCCCCTAAATACAGAAAAAGTAATAAGGGATCTGGGGACCCAAGTAGATAGCAATCTCTCCTTTGATAATCATATTGCCAAGGTGGTTAGAAAATCCTTCTATGTAGCCCACCTAATCTCAAAAGGGTTCACATCCAGAACAAAGGAGGTTATTGTGCCTCTCTACTCATCACTTATTAGACCTATTATAGAATACAATGCCCCATTTGGGCTGTACCTTACAAGGCACCTGCAACAGCTGGAAATACCACAAAAGTACCTCACCAAGAGGATTACTGGCCTCAGACAGATGACCTTTGCAGCCCGAATAAAGAAACTCCAGCTGTACTCGGTTGCATACCGCTTACTCAGAGGTGAGCTCTGCTTGACATACAAGGCCATGTCCAACCCACAATTGATGGATATGCTCCACCTAAAAAAAAAAAAAACAAATCCCTAAGAGCCACACGCTCTAGGGATGTAAACCTTACCACAATGATAAATAGGATGCGTTGGAGGGATAGATTCCTGACCCAGAGACTCCCCATGCTTTGGAACAAGATTCCAATATACATCAGGCAGAGTCCCTCACTTGCACTCTTTAAGAGAAACCTTGACAGGTGGATGGGAAACAGAAAATTTACCCTGGGGATCACTGCAGTCGTTCTTCTGGACAGAGGCGCAGGGAACTAATGGCTCTGCTGGTCAGAGGCACAGGGAACTAATCTAAGGGGGTGGCGAAAGCCAACACACTCTGGCTAGGCTTATAAATGCCCTTGGGCAGATAGCCTAGTACTTACCTATGAACCTATGAACCTAATAATACATGGTGTCTATATTTTATATTATTTTTTTGCCTGTTAGTGTATAAAGGATAAATGTAAGGAATACAACTCTTTGTTAAACTTAAAATATGAAGAGGTGGTATAATCAATAAACTTCATCTATGCAAGTTATAGTGAACATCATAAACAATGTTAACAAAAATTTTTAACAGAAATTTTTAACAAAAAAAACACCCAAACCCTTTCTGGAGTAATGGACTCCTAATTCGAGTGACATCAATCACTCAAATTATCTATCTAACTAGCAGCAAGTTTCAATCAAGAACTGCCTATTTACAAGCTGAATACATTTAAAAGTATGGCTTTAAGTGAACTTATCTATCTTATATACAGAAATAAAGACATCTGAAAAGGAATAATGGTAAAATCATTAAAATATTCAGTAGTATTAAGTAAGTATGAATAATAACATGATATATCATATTCTGGTGGTAGTGTTACATCTTATTACTTTTGATCAGCTATCCTGCACTTCCTTAATAATAGCCCCTCACCCTCACCCTCCCAGTCCCCCAAGCACCCATGTATTACACCTTTCCATATGGGTCACTTTGACTATTTTCTCCACTCAGCAATCTGATTTGAGTCCAAGAAACATTGATAGAATTAGTGCAGACTAGATACAAAGACCCATTCACTCCAATATGAACAGTGATTGGACTCTCAGAGAAGTTCGCAGTGGGTTTAGGTGTGTATCAGGATGAGGTTCTGAGCCCACTGTTTTTCATACTGGTGATGTACTGCATTGGCAGATAGGTCTGAGGGGAGAGATCAAAAATATTGCTGTATGTATCTGTAATTTACCCTCACATAGTGAGATGCAATATTAGCTCTTTGTGGTGCTTCAGTTCGACAGACTATTGATCCACATATAATTTGAGAACTTTTAACATGTTGTGCTCCAAACAAAAGTATCCTTACATTTTTCTTTTTGCAACTATCTAATTTTAAAGCAAAATAATTATTGTGTGGATATCCTAGATATTGTAGTGAAGCTTCTACATATAAATGGCATCCTACATAATGTTTGTCTTTCAGTTCAGAAATGTAGTTCTGTAAACTGCTGCATTTACTATGTATTTTATTGGTGCTTAAAGATCACTGTAATGGGTTGGTACCCCATTTGAATTAATTCCTCTACCATGTGGCCAAGAAGTGCTGGCATAAGTTCCCTTTTTTCCATGACCCTGGACTGGATTAAGTGGATAAATGGAAAATGAATAACTTAATTGTGTTGCAGACTTTCAGTATTTGATTAAATTGATGGGGTACGGTTATGTGATCATTCTCTCCTATTGGCAATATATAAAGTTCCCTGCATGACCCAATATAGTCTAAATTTAAAAGTTTGACATCACATAACATAATTGAAGACTACATTGTTGCAGCTTAAATAGTTTAAAAGTATTTAACCTAAAATGTGCAGTACAGATTTCTGCAGATAACATAATAAAAAATAGCAGCCAACAGCTTTTATATTCAGATCACAGTATTTCTATAATTAAGAAAAATGGTATTTCACATGTGTTGCACACACTAGTCATGAGATGAGTACCTAAGGGCACTATGTGAAAAATAAAGTGTAGAAGAATTAAAGTGAAGTACCTTATTTAAATATCATCTTTTATGGTACACTTGGAAAAATATTTTACATGCAGCGTTTAGGCTGCTAGTGAATTTGCAAATTAGAGGAATAAGATTTTAATCCTATGCAACACAAAATGGTAAAACAGCTTTTATAATCATCCCCTAGGACTGATACACACTGGGGAAAGTGATTCCATAATCCCACAAACAATGGTGACTGCAACCTTCCCTCCAAAATTTCAATAGGTTTTCTGTTACTAAAATTCATCCAGATCGCATTTGGACAAATGTGCTACTTCTATAGAATGCGGTTTGCCAACCAGTATACAAATCTAGCTCTACTCAGGGTCTAAAAATTCTTATATGACATGGGGAAAGCTGTCCAAGACAACTGGGGAATTTACTTTTCAAGTACTGCTTCAGTTTTATGACTTCCAAGTAGATTTAGCGCAGCTAAAGTATAAGTGCATTAAATGACTTACCTTAGGGAAGGTACATCTCTCGCTACAGCACTCTAAACTTTATGCCGGTGCCAAGGTTCATGTATTGCTGTCGAGGGTGGCCTAATGGTTAAGGTGTTTGCCTTACAAGCACAAGGTGCAGGGTTTGAGTTTGAGGGATAATTGGCTAGGCTTAAAATGGCTCACAAGGACAGTTAGCTTAGTACCAGCCTATGAATATGAGGATGGATTCTATAAGCTAAACCACTGGTGAACAAATCTCCACTTCAGTCACACTAATTATCAAATTATGTGCACATGTTCCATGTAAATTTAGCACAGCATTACAGCAAGTAGAGGTATGAGTGTATTAATGTCTTAACTTAGAAAAGGTACATCCCTTCGCTATAGCACTCTAAACTTTATTCCAGTAGCAAGGTTCATGTATTGCTGTCTTAAAATGGGGATGGAATCTGTGAGCTAAACTACTAATGGACAAATCTCCACTCCAGTCACACTAATAATCAAAATACATAGACATGTTAAATGTGGTTATTTCTGATTTTCTTTCACTCCACTTCCAGCTGACTAATGTAATATTCGAGCGGTAAGTAACATCAACGAGTCACCAGTGGTGTCACCTGGCAACAGCATAGCAACAGGAAACAGTCAAGCAGGCTGGAAGGAGTTCAGTGAGTCTATGACACAAAGCAAATCATTAGATATTCCAGCGGGAAACAAAAAGGTATGACAACAAGTTTAAATTTTTTGAAATAGCTTGCGAGCTGCTGGAGATAACCCTATAATATGTGAAGCTAGAAATGCTTCAAGTATACCGAGAATCTCTCAGGCCCATCAAACCACCATAGTAGCAAACACTACACCACCAATGAAGTGCAGCCCTCAAGACCACACACACAGCAGCCAA
Organism: Protopterus annectens; assembly: GCF_019279795.1. NCBI lineage: Eukaryota > Metazoa > Chordata > Ceratodontiformes > Protopteridae > Protopterus > Protopterus annectens. Next base: position 132,331,647 of record NC_056742.1, on the reverse strand, counting down.
AACAAAACACAACGCCACAACACAAAGTCCGCAACAAGCACCAGCAGCAGTGCATTTCATCTAACCAGCAGTACTCTGCACCAGCCGACAAATCACCATTATTTATCAACCATTAAACATGTATTTCAAGAGAAAACACCACCAGCCCAAAAGGAGAGAACAGGGGAACCAAGCAATACTAAGCTTTAACTCATTAATTAATTTATGCATCCCAACGTTCATAACAAACATATTACCCAACAACTATAATAGATATATTTAAACAAGCTATATGCTTATTAGATTTAAAAGTTAATGACAATTCTTAAAGCCAGATAAAGTATATAACTCATATTAAACTGTAAAAAACTGAACTATATATTTGCAAGGCTCATATAGGTAAAAGATTTTTTATATTGTACACTCAGACACTCATGAAAAAATAATTGACTAGTTATTATCACTATATATATATATATTAAATAGAGCAAGACATTAAAAGAAAGCACAGATTCAATTATAACAAAGACAGACCAAGAAAATTTCAACACTCACCTATTGAACCGCTTTCATCTCTCTAGACTTCTAGGTCATAAAAATAAATTATTTATATATAAATAAAGAGCAAAAACAACAAGGGTAATATGATTAGACTCAAGTCATTTTTTTTTGTTTCTTTTTATGGTCAATTGTTTTCCAGGATCCATTTTCTGCTAATCTTTTAAGGCTGGAGATAGCCCAATCCATTTCATCTATTTTTTTCCAATATTTTCTTTGTTTTGATGAATGTGATAGCCAGTTCAAGTTCTTCAAATATTTTGGGACCATCCTGGAGAAAGATTTTTAGCTTTGCTGGAAAAAGCAGGTGTGTGTTTTATTTGGGCTTTTTTTAGTTCTTTGAGTAATGGTAAAAATAGTTTTCTTTTGGCAATCACTGAGGAAGAGTAATCATTATCAAAGCGTATGATGTTATCTTGAAATTTTATAGGTGAGTTGGACCATGCTGTCTTTAATACAATTTCCTTATCATGGGAAGATAAAAACTTAACTATCACAGATCTTGAAGAATTACTGTTATTGCTTTTAGACTGGACCAGGGATCTGTGAGCCCTTTCAATACCAAATGAGAGGGCTTCAGGAAGTTGTAGAATCCCAGGTATCCATGAAGTTAGAAATTTCCCCATATTATTTTCTTCAGTATTGTCTGGGAGCCCAAGGGCAGCCACGGTGGTGCAGCGGTTAGCGTTGCTGCCTCACAGCAAGAGGTTCTCTGGTTTGATCCTTGGCTGGGGTGCCTTCTGTGCTGAGTCTGCATGTCCTCTCTGTGGTTGCGTGGGTTTCCTCCGGGTGCTCCGGTTTCCTCCCACATCCCAAAAGCATGCTGTAGGTGGATTGGACACTATAAATTGGCCCTAGGTGTGAGTGTGTGCATGTGTGTGCCTTCCATGGAAGGTTGGGCACCGGGCTGGTAACTCAACACTGTTAAACTTCACTGCCAATCATGAGCGGGCAGGTGATCCGCTGTGGCGACCCCTAACCGGCAAAAGCTGAAAGAAGAAGAAGAAGAAGATTGTCTGGGAGCCCAAAAATCCTTATGTTGTTTCTTTGAGACCAATTCTCTAGATCATCAGTCTTTGTTTGTAGTAAAGAGTTCTGTTTTAAAAGGAATTCTAAGTTGTGCTCATTTTCTTGGATTCTACAGTCCATATCATTCAGCAAGGTTTCTATGCCAGTAATTTGTTCTTTTTGTTGTTTTAAACCTTGATGTAAAGTCTCCATTTGTTGGGAACATTTTTTTTTTAAATTATCCAGTTTCAGGTCCATTTTGTCTATTTTTGTAGATAATTCTTGGATGGTGGATAATAGAGATTGTTGTTCCTTCTTTAAATATGTGTCCTGGTGAGAAGATTTTGTGAAGCTCATACTGAAGTCTGGTGCCAGAAATGTGTCTTATGAATTTTGACAGGAAAAAATAAAAAAAACTTAAAAATTATTAAGATACTATCTAAATATAATGTTAGGGGATCCAAATAAGTAAAAATAGTTGCAATTTAGATAGTTATTTTTAAAATTTCTTGTCATAAAAGATATAATAAGGCAGACCTGAGAGAAAGTGCTGCTACTCAAGGCTCATCCTTGGCCACGCCTCCCTCAGTTTGTTTTGAATCCTTCAGCTGGTAGTGTACTCTGGACGTATAAGCAATATGTCTTTCCTCACATGATGGCATAACATTCAATTTGAGCTCCAGTGTCATATGCACAAGCATCCCAAGCTAATGTAACAACTCTTCTTCACATGTTAATAATACTTTAATTTTTTTAAATTCATTTTGTTCCATGGAATATGCTCCTTTAACAACGCTATACTCTGGTTAGGTATATACTTCCTATACTAGTTTACAAAGCTAAGAAATGTTTGCAACTCTCACATAAATGTCTGTGTGTATTTTTAGGGTGAGGTGGGAGAAACTTCTGATCAAGGATGGTTTTACATTCTCAGATTTAGGACATTTTTCTCTATTACGTCACAGATATTCATTCTGCAGCTTGCAATTCTCTCCCTCCCCTCTTTTTTACAAGCAGATCATGCTCTTGATATTTTCTAACACTTTCTGTAAGTTGAGATGCTCACTCTTTGTCTTTCTAGTGACTAATAAATCACCTAGTTAAACCACTGCATTCAAATATTTGATTTTCAAAAGACTTAACATTATTCTTCTGAACATGGAAGATATAGAATTAACAGCAATCAGGAACCACTCATACATATTAGCAAGCCTTTGCATGTATCAATAGTTATTTATTTCTTCAGCTTTCCATAGAATAACACTTGACTGTAGCTGTTAAACCAATTCTCAAAAATATAATTTCTTCCATCATTATGGCTACAAACTATTCCACTCTAGGCAGTGTATATAAGCAGCAGTCTGGGTTGCAGTTTATGCATTATCAAAACACACACACACACACACACACACACACACACACACACAAACACACACACACACACACACACACACACACACACACAAACAAACACACTACAAATGCACAGTCCATTCCCTAATGATAATTTATAATCTTCTCCTATTCATAACTCTTCCTCTGTCTCTCTCTGTCTCTCACATCCATCAGAAATGCTATTTTGAATAATGTTAGAAACTTTTGGTTTGTATAGCAACTCTCTCTGATAAGCTTCATTATGAATATCACTAATGAATTTTTACTAGTCTGTCAAAGTCTGCAATAAATTTACAAATTACCACAAGGTGTTAAGCTGCTCTGTCATATACGATGCCACAGCTTCACCTGGCTTCTGGCTACAATAATTAAAATGAAATATGTATGCCATACTTAATGGTATGGTTTTAAATTGACCCCTTGTCCTTTCGTCAGTTTGCTTGTAGTGCTTGTATTTATTTCCCTGAATGAAATAAGCTCCCAAGTAGCCCATAATGTATTATATCCTAAAAATTGTTTAGCTTTTTCCATGTATGCTAGCCAGAGCCAGATCATGGTCAAATAGGGGCCTAGGCAGGGGAATGGACCAGCCCACCCCCCTCACAGATGTATCTCATTATTTACCACAAACATTTCTCAAAACTTTCAGAATGCATGCTATTTTCTTCTTCAGTTTTGAAATGAAGGCAGAGATATGGATTTAATTTAAAACTTTTAAGTCAAATATCCTTTGTTGACCAGGTCAGTCCCACTAGGCTAGTAGAGTTTTTTCAGGGGAGAGCCTTGGTGGCATTTTTACTACTAGGGAAATTTCGCCAGGGCACTGGAGAACTTCCTCCTCCTCTGTTTGATAGCTCTTGTAGATAAAAAAGATCTCACAGTACTTACCATTAATGTAGACAAATGGGCCTCAGTTTAACAGCTCATCCAAAGATTGACACACTCAGGAGTACAAAACTCCCCTGCTTAAAGTGCAGTCCAGTATCAGTAATCCATCTTCATGATGTGGAAGTAGAACCCCCAGCCATCTACAGCAAAGGCAAGTATGACACCTGTTGTGTTATTAACACTGCTTTGTAATTCTTTAGGACAAATGCTGATGGCCATTTGCTAAACAAAAGAGTTGCACATTGAAATCAGACAGCAGGATAACAGTAAACTTCTCAGTCCTTTGAAACTTACAGTTCCTTAAAAGTGCACCCCTGATAACTAAGTGAGCAGTCTGGTAGTTGGTGTAAAAGATTATAGCTCTTGTCTCCTGTAACCAAGGTACAGGGTTTGAGCCTGAGCAAGTTAAGTAACTAACCTGCCATCATTAACTAAGGCATTTCACACACACAGTGAAGGCAGGAATGCTTGTCCCTCTTGATAGCCAGTTCTGAGTTCTCCATTTGCAGGGTAGCAGTTTCAAGAATTGCTCCATGTTCGGTAACGGGGTGGTAGTTCCTACAAGTTATCTTTTCATAAATCCCAGGCGATAGGAGCTGTAGGAAGTTCCAGTCTTTGAATTGTTGTTGCTGTGCATGTGTCGTACTAAAGACACACACACAGATCTATTGTGTGGCCTTAAAGAAGAAATCAGACAGATGTAGAATGCATACTTAAAGAAGAAATGTAAGTTTTGTTTAATTGTTTAATTAAAAATTAAATGTTGTGGTAACCCCAAGCCAGTGGACCCCGACAACTGCCTAGGTTGCCTAGAGCTGAATTCAGTTCTGATGTTGGCCATGATTCTTATTGATTCTTCTCAAAGGATCATCTTCCAGCCAAGTGAATATGTTCATTTGCCTTGCCAGAGCTACTTCTGTTGTATGAACTGTACTGATAAAAACACACAAAGACAGCAAGCATACTCTTTAGTTGTACTTTACTATCTGAACACTGCACAACTCTAATTCACAGGTTTTAGCCTCTTCCAGCTCTTTAATTCCTATTTATTTATTACCCAACTAACACAAGAGGTTAGGTACAAACCCGTATGTCATCTGGTGGATAGCCAACTGGCTCACAGCAGGACCGAGGAAGTTAGAACTGGGGAGTTCATCTCTACAAATAGGCCAGTCAGAAATGGAGTCCCTAAGGGATTAGTCCTTGGACTGCTACTTTTTGGCATTTACTTCTCAGAATTCAAGACCAATGTCAGTGGTCTCTGACTGACTAAATTTGCAGATGACTGTAAAATTAGGAGCTGACATTGAATCCCACACTGACACAGATGTTCTCCAGGAGGGGCTGACATAGACAAACAACTGGTGTCAGAGCCATGGACTAAAACTAAATGCCAAGAAATGCATAATAGTATCCTTTGGGAAGTCATTCACCCCTAGTAACTATCATATTGACAACATACCCCTTAGAGTTGACCCAGTAGTCAGGGACTTAGGGACACACTAGTAATCTAGCCTTTGACCATCACGTGTCTACAGTGGTGAGGAAATCATTCTATGCTGTGCAACTTATAAACAAAGGTATAGCATCTAAGTCCAAGGAAGTCATTGTTCCACTGTATTCAGCATTCATCAGACCTATCATTGAGTACAGTGACCCCTTTGGTATGTACCTAACCAGGCATATCCAACAATTGGAATGTTCACAGAGATTCCTCACTAAAAGATTAAGGACATAAGGAAAATGTCCTATGAAGACCGCCTCAAGGGTCTATCCCTGTATTCTGTCTTTTACAGGCTTTTGAGGGGAGATCTATGCTTGGCATACAGGACATTGTTAAACCCCACTCTGATGGACCTCCTGCATATTCACAAAACAAACAGCACCAGAATTACCCATTCTAAAGACTTAAACCTTGCCTGTGATATAAATAGGACCTGCTGGAGAGATAGGTATGGATTCCAGAGACTACCCAGTCTATGGAACAGGCTCCCCATTCATGTGAAGCAGAGTTCCTCCCTAACCCAATTCAAGTGCAACTTGGACAGCTGGATGGAAAACTGGAAATTCATCCCTAGTTTGGCACCTAAGTCTCTAATGGACACAGGTAACATGTAAATGTTAATCTACCATCCCCATGCTTACACTTATCATGGGTATCAGAACTTGTCAAAGATTTGGGATGCATGGCTTGGCTTAAAAGAGCCCTTGTGGTCGTTTTCCTAGTAAACACCTATGAAACTATGATCCATCTTTGCATTCCCCATTTTAGCTTGAGCTGTCTTAGTCTGGTTATCCTGTATCACACAGCCATCTACCTTTTCTCAGAATCTTGCAAACCCAGTAGTAAATTCACCTTCATATGTCCTGATAGCAGTCTCCAAAACATGTATATCTTGTTCCATATCCAGCAACTGCACCATTCTATATTTCTGACCATCTCTCCAACACAATGTAGCAGGTCTTATAGTATGAGATGCCAAATAATGCATTATAGGAAGCAAGTTCTTCCAAAGTTAAGATAGTGGAATCGATTCTAGTTGAAGAAGACTCCACCTTCAGAGCTAAGGCAAAAAGGGTACTTCTTGTATGTTGATTTTTTGAATTTGACATTTTTTTATTCTACCTGCAGCTGATCAGAAGATACTCCTGGTATCCAATTGAAATGCATTTCTCTGAATTCATCTCTTTCCTCCAGACTGATCCAATACTTCAGGGCTGGACAGGTGACTGAGGCACCCCAGATCAGTGTCATTCTGCTGTCAGGGAGAATTTTATGTTTCCCTATTCCAATCTCATCCACAAATACATGGCATGTAGTGTCTTCAGCTGCAGAATGCTGCATATATCTGCCAGGGCATCCCTGACATTTTGTTGTATGCCTTACCACTCCCAGGTTCCTGAAAAAATGCACAGCACCAACCAGGATCCCCTCCTGTCTCCCTCTCCCAGAAAAGGCAAGCTGACCAAATGCCTCTGATTTCCTTTCCCCCTCCAGATAACTCCTCATAAGATGGGAACCCTAATTCGATCTGGGTCTTCTGGGCTCCAGTCAGGACTCATGATTTTGTGACAGACTAGTCTGGAGAAAGACTCACTAATCTATATCTTATTGTCTGCTAAACTTTATAATGTTATGTGCTTGTAGTTGAAAAATATGCAGAAAGTAAAAAAAACATGATGTAATTACTTCCAAGGATTCCCTTTTCGATTCTGCACACCATGATTCTGGCAAACTTCTTTTATGGCATATTGATCAACAGTCCAGTAAGGGTTTAATGTTAAATTATGAAGTCATACAGTATATTACTTCCTTTTCTGTTTTCCAGTACTGTTCATTTTCATCTAAGACTGTGTGTGGAGTCAACAGAGTTCTTTCAGAGTATGTAAGCTACTATGTCAGAAAGGACAATTAGCACCTCCAGACAATAATCCTTTGTTTGAACTTAGGCAGAGCCCTGTTTACAAACACAGAGTCTATATTAACAACAAACAGAAGCAGCACTCTTTTTGTGACTGTGATATTTCTGTGCTTTCCAGAGAAATGCAAGTCACAGGTCTCACTTCAAAAGCAACGCTCCAGGAAGAAAAGCAAACAGTATTGTCAAAATATAAAAGCAGTTTACCTTGGTAAAAACTGAATCACTTTCTGTTCAAGTGCAAATAGTATAAGGTATTTGTCTGACCATTTCAAATAATTTACTTTACGCTTTTGTCAACCAAGTAAGCCCATTGGATACAACGGTTCCTCTACAAGGGTGATTCAAGAGCTCCTTCTGGTCAAATGACATGTTCAGAGTCATACAGTAGGCGGAGCTAGAAGGAATTGAACCCTTCACAGTTGAAAACATCTCATTAACAACTCAGAGCTGTAGTCCTCTGTGTTAACTACCAGACAGAATAAGCACTACTGCACTACATTTGGATTCGGACATTCGAGCAAAACGCAAAGTACTTATTTCCAAGAAAAAGCTTCCTGTGGGTTTTACAATTTGACTTTGTAAAATGAGATAGTGTCAGTACTGGAGACATGGCTTATTAGGACAGATGTGTTCAGATGTACACATTTTAATCGCTGCATGTGAGTCTTATTTGCAGTGGTCTTTAGAGCTGCTATTACTTGCAATGGCACATGCACAATCAGTACAGATTCAAGACGTACTGCACTATTGTCAGGCCTATTGTGAAATCTGAAATCTTTTGTATAAAAGAGTATAATTCCTTCAGCTGATTATCCACCTTATAACACAGGCACTGCGGTCTAACAAGCATGGTGATTGAATGTGCACATAACAGAGGATATGTAGTCTTTGTGGTGGCTGGTGCTTTTAAATCTGGTAACTCAGAAGGTTCATGTTACATAGTGGATGATGGTCATTTTAAGTCTATTGACCTAGTAACAAGCAATGAGGTGTGCATGTGTGTGTGCATGTGCGGGTGTGTGTGAGGTACTCTAAGAGTTGTTTTTGAACACATTTCTCAAGAATTCTGGAAAGGGGACATAATTATAGGATCTGGTCTGTAGTTGGTAGGTTGGTTCTGCATGCACCTTTTATGAACAGGAATGATTTAACATTTCTTCCAAAGCTCTGGGACATAGTTTTTAGAGATGAATCTGTTTTTGAGTATAGCAACGGAGATGGCCTCAGAGACAATTTGAAGGTATTATAAAAATCTCTAGCGCCTCAGCTCACTTGGCTTTGAAGAGTACAACCTTACAAAAGCACACAGCACCTAAAATACTTGTCCCCATTAGATAGTACAACAAGAGATATAAGCTATATGGGCACTATACCTCGTGGCAAATGTTGTTGTAAATATGTAGTTAGAAGCTTTAACAAAACTAATGGAAAGAAATACATAACACAGGGCAAATAGAGTTGTGAGACAGAAGGGATAATATATGCCCTGAATGTCCCTGTGATACGTTCTAGATAGGGCAGAGCAAAAGGGTTTTTAAAACAAGATTGCAAAAATATTTTGGAGTTATAAAGAAGTCTAGCGTAGAAAGCCCTGTTGCAGAGCACTTTAAAACTTATCACAATAGTGAAACAGAAATGTTACTAGTTACAAAATTAGAGCAAGTGTATGTTGACAAGTATAGCAATGCAAATATTAAAAATAGACTGTTGCACGGAGTCAATTTGTATGTTGAGATATGATACATTGATTCCTAATGGCTTGAATGCTGAATGCAATTGGAGGTTTTTTATGTAATTGTTTAACTGTTTAATTAAGTGATGTGATAATAGATGTATTTTAGGTGTTGTGTGGTTTTGTAAGGTTGTACTCTTCAAAGGCAAGTGAGCCGAGGTGATAGAGATTTTTACAATAAATTTCTTATCCTGGTTTCCTGACTTTGTGGTATTTTTCAGAATTATCCTTCAGCTTCAGTTTGTGGTGGTGTATTACAATTTGAAGGTATACTTGTGGAAGGAGATCAGGGGCTAGGAAGGTAGCTACAGGTTTTCAAAGTATTTTTATTATACTGATATACTGTAGATGGAACAACCTTTCAGGATTGTCAGTATAATTATGAGGGTTGTTACTATGGATATGTTTTCTGATAGTCAATGAGGAGTGAGTGAAATGTTTGTTGCAGGTTATAACAATGGCCATATCAGTTTTGGGGCAGATTAGGTGTAGTTTTCTTGTCTGGTTTTAATACCTTATTTATAGTCACCCTGTAATATTTGAGGGTGTAATTAGGAGTGTTTAGCACAGTGTGAAATTTTTATTTTTTATTTATTTTTATTTAACATTTGTTAACCGGGCTAGTCCAGCTGGATATATTTCCATTTTCAGCAGAGGCCCGAGGAGAAAAGCTCCAATTGTAAAACATACCACCACCACACCAAAAGGTTTAAAATAGACAAAAAGGAATTAGCTATAAATTCTAGGAAGACAAAAAAGACATACTATTCTAGATACATCATACATTTACAGAACATTTTACAGCATGTAAGTCTAGGGCAATCCCAAGAAATTATTAGAAAATACCTTTAAATCTTTGTTAAATCTAGTTTATGCAGACAGTTACTTTTCCTAAGGATTATTTGCTAGACATATTATTAGAAAAAAAGGAAGGGAGAGAAAAAAAGGAGGGTATATTAATCAAGAGGCAGGGAATACTACCAACAGGGTACATTGATAGCTAAGCAGAAAAGATATATAATTGTTGTCAAGTAGTAGAGATTACTTAAGTACCTTCTAATTCAGGGGAGAATATAGGAAAGAGAATAGGAGAGTGGGAGGCCAAGAGATGACAATGAGAAGTCCAGAGGATCAGTCTGGGTAACAGCAAGGGCATAGCCAGTGATTTTTAAGGTATGTCTTAAGACTTTGCTTGAAGAGAGAGAGGGATGGAAGTGTGGTACGGTCAGAGGCAAGAGGTTCCATTGTTTTCCCATGGTATTTGAGAATAGTGAGTCACCAGCTAAGTTGTTTAACTTGGTGGTCCTAGTAAGAAGTTTATTGGAGGAGCGTAAGGACTCAAGATTCCTATAGGGTGATATAAGGTTGTTTAGTACTAGTGTATTATTAGGTTGATAAAAAATGTTATGAGTGATGGTAAGTTGGGAAAGTATCAGAAGGGTTTTTAGTTCCAGCCAGTCTAGTTGATGAAGGTTATGACAATGGTGAGTTCTATATGGGTTTCCAGTGGCAAATCTAGCAATACTATTATAGGAGTTGGATAGTTTGGTAAGATTACTTTTTTTTAGATTAGTATATATGGGAGCTGCATACAGTAGAGTTGAAATTAGGTGGGAGTGGGCAATAGTCTTTCTGGCAGTTGGAGTCAAGAAAGGTTTTATCCTATATAGGGAGCCCAGTTTTTTATTAACAGATTTAATAGTGTTATTAATGTGAATGTCAAAGGTGAGATTATTATCAATTGTAATTCCTAATAGTTTGGTGGAAAAGTCTGGGGATATAAGGGTACCATTGCTAGATTGAATAGAGAAATCTATGGGAGGGGACTTACTGTTTGGCGTAAACAATAGTAGCTTGGTCTTTTTTGTGTTCAAAAGAAGGCACCGTCTAGAGAACCATGACTCTACAGTGTTAAAAGCTGTTTGGGTTAAAGACTGAAGTTCAGATAAAGATCTGGCAGAGCATATGATTGTAGAATCATCAGCATATTGTATACAGGTGGTTAGAGGAATGGCTATTTGAAGGTCATTGATGAATAATGAGAATAGGAGTGGACCAAGAATGGATCCTTGAGGGACTCCTAGGGAAATGGGAAGGTGAGAAGATAGTTGATTGTCCCAAAGGACTGCTTGCTGTCTATTACTAAGGTAGGACTTAAACCAGAGAATTGCTTTGGTGTCAAGAGAGAAGGATGACAGAGTATTCAAGAGTAGGCGATGATTAACCATATCAAAGGCTTTAGACAGGTCGAGAAAGAGTGCTGATGAGAGGCTGTTATTATTGCGGTTATTATTAATGGTGTTGGTGAAGGATAGGAGAGCTGAGGTGGTACTATGATAAGGCCTGAAACCATGCTGACAGTTATCTAGAATGTTATGTTTTAGTAAGTGGTTCATAAGCTGTTGGTGAATACATTTTTCCATAATTTTGGCTATTGGAGAAAGGAGGGCTATAGGCCTGTAGTTAGAATAGTCAGTAGCATTACCTCCTTTGTGTAAGGGAATAATATGAGAGATTTTCCAGGTTGCTTGTCTGTTATATTTCACTTGATTCCTAACTGCATTATAGGTTTGCCTGCATGGTAGGATATAATACAAGTTCCACATTTTCCAGGCTTTGTCTTTGTCATTAAGGTTTTTATTTCTTATGTCATCCATGGGGCAAATGTGGACTTTCTTTGTGCATAAAGGGCAATGGAATTTAGCATGGATAAAAATGTTGTTGAAAAGTAATTGATTGCATTGTCTAGAAGTTATACTTTTAGAGGGTTCCAGTTACTTTGTTGGAACAGTGTAATGAAAGAGTTTTTATTGAAGTGATTTTTTGCAGTGGACCAATTGTAAGTTAGGTTTTTGATGTCCTTATGTGGCAAAGATTGGGTTATGGTCACTGAGAGTGTCTTGCTGTATGCATTAGATGAGGATGTTATGAGTAGAGCTAGTTAGTAGTCAGTCTAGTATGCTTTCATTGCCAGTAGTTTTACCTTTTCTAGGAGCGTCTGTTGGTATTTGGCTGAAGCCACAGAAGGTGATGTTTTGTAACTGGGATGGGGATTGCTTATGGTTGGACCAGTTTTATATTTAGGTCACCTAGGATAATAGTATGATGTCTGGTGTTTGAGGTGTTCTAGGATCTTCTAGGATACTTTTGTTACTATTTTCAGGTTATGGTAAAATGCAGATAGTGGCTGTATTAACGTAGTGAAATTATTTAATGCTACATTAGCAATTAACATTTCAAATGATTTAAAGGTAGGAATTTGTATGACAAAGTTATTTATTGTGAGTTTTTTGATTATAAGATACAGATTCCCATCACTCTTCTTACTTGTTCTGTTGAGACAAATAATGTTATATCCTGATGGAAGTACTTTGTCATCACAGATATGGGGTATGAGCCATCTGGACAGTTGAGAGTTATGCAGGCAGATGCTAGGTGGGCAGATAATTAGTATTGACTGCACTACTGCATGACTGCTTATTTACTTTGTTGTAGCTATGTCTGACATTTCTATTTGTTTATCTTTGACTAATACAGGGCTAAACTTTAAAGTTAAAAAAGGATGCTGCAAATTATTTTCTAAATTAGTTACATAAGAATGTAATCTACCTGAAAGGGTGCATGTTGCTACTTTACAGACACAGTATGCATTAGGGCAAACCAAAAAGTTCTTGCTTAGCCAAACAATCTAAGATGGGAGGGGCAGTGATTCTGATCCCTTAGTTGTGTTGGAAAAATGGTGCAAAAGTCAGATGGAACCTGTTGAAGATCAGCACATCAAAAGTGCACCTGATCCTTGCTGTAGTATACGATGCCAATAATGATACACCTGCTTTTTTTACCTTCTTTTTTTCAGGAACTGATTCGATTTATTACAGAAAATGTCACTTTTGAAATGTGGTAGCCTGCTCTCTATTAGACAAATCTAATCTCAATTCTAAGAAGCACACCAAGACTAAAAATGCCTGTGGGAATGTTTGCAGGCTTCATGGCTCTGTGACCCTGGAGAATAATTAATCACAAATTTATGGTTTACCTTATTTAACTCAATCATCCTTTTCCACAATAGGCTACATTGCTTTCTGATGTTCTCCTCAGTGCCTGTAGCAGTACAGAAACTAGATGCCCGTGTCTGTACATTATCCGACCTTTAGGGGGGATCCTATCAAAGGTATCCATGGAGACAGTGACATACTGAGCCATTAGTTGGCAGTGATTCTGTCTGCATTCACTACATCTGGGATGCATTGATCAACTATACCTATATTGAGGGTCATGTAAACTAAACCTAAGATCCACTTGTGTGGTGGGTAAGGTATAATTCATAAGTAAATTATAGGATCATAGGATCATAGGCTCAAACGAGGTTACTAGGCTAAAGGCTCCAGGGCCCTTACAAGCCTAGCCAAGTTTAACCATTGTTACCAAGAGTGTCTGGTTCAAGCAGACACTAACATCAGCACCTATTGCCCCTATACAAGAGGGACACAGGTGGACCTGGAGTGAATTTCCAGTTACCCATCCAATTATCAAAATTATCTTATATAGGGCCATCAAGGAGCTTTGTTTAATATGATTAGGAAGCTAGTTCCAAAGGTGGGGCAACCTCTTTGAGACAAATATGTCTCTCCAGCAAGTTCTGTTGATGTCACATACCAGGTTAAGGTCCTTTGAGTGAGTGACCCATGTGCCACTTGACTTGCAAATATGCAGCAGTCCCATTAAAGCTGTGTCAGAGATTGCTCTATATACAAGGCACAGGTTGCCTTTGAGCAATCTGTGTGACACAGAGTAAGGTGAAAATTATTTCAGTCTGTACACATAAGACAGATCTTGAAGAACCTGAAATTTCTTTGTAAGGAACCTCTGTGGTCTCTCCAGTTGCTACTGGTGTTTGGAAAGGAACATACTAAATAGAGCATTGTACTCTATTATTGGCCTGATGAGGGAAGAGTACACGGGGGTTATAGCCTCTTTTTTCTGGAGGCAATACCCTTACTTATAAGATGAGTAACATAAAATGCTCTTCTCACCACTCTGGAGTCATGGTGATCAAACTTAAGGTTGCTGTTGACCTGTGTGCCCAGATCTCTCATCACTGACTGTGTGTTTAAGGTTTGCTATTGATGTGGTAGTTTGCAGGAACATCACCCTTGTCAAAGGGGATGATGATGCATTTTTTTGCATTAAGTTTTAGACTTTAAGACCATGACGTTGGCAGCAGTCATTAGTCTGCGTAAGACCTTCTTGCAGGATGTTGACATTGCTAGGGGTTTCAATGATCACTCCCAGCTTGCAGTCGTCAGCAAACTTTGTCAGCCAAAGTCCTTTAGTTTTACCCTGTACTTTGGAGAAGTAGATTCTGAATAGTAGGGGTCCTAGAACTGATCCCTGTGGAACACCACTGGTTATGGGTGTGCTGGAGGAGGTAGAGTTTCCTATTTTGACAATATGAGTTCTATCAGTGAGTCAGTTTGCAACCCACCTGACAATATATGGGTTGATACCCAGTTGGATGAGTTTATCAATGATGCCTGAGTGGGGGATTTTGCAAAGGCCTTGGAAAAGTCTAGGTAGGCCTTATGCACAGATATGCCTTCACCTAGGGCTTTGGTGACTGTCTCAAAGAAGTCCACCAAGTTTAACAGGCAGGATCTCCCCTTGACAAAGCCAAACTGGGTGGAGGGTCGAGCATTTGGAGATTTCCTATATCTTTGTTAATAAGGTCTATGATGATTCGTTCCATTGCCTTGCAGATAAGGCTTGTCAGGCTAATGGGTCTATAGTTCCTGGGGTCCATGGATGCACTCCCTTTGTGTAAAGGGATGATAGTAGCTGTTTTCCATTCTGCCATGCTTATTTCGATCAGTACGACTATGTTCCTATAACTTTATGTCATCCATAGCCAAATGAATGCTTATTGTCAGTCATGCTAGTATTCAGAAGCTACACCCTGCCCTCTTCTTTCTGCTTTGTCTTCTGTTTAATTAAATACCATAACTCCCTGTAGAATGGCTTGGAGGTTATTAATTACTTGCAGTGCTCTCTTACTACAACTAATGTAACTGCTGAGTGGGATAAATGTGTTGGGTCTGCATTGTAGGGGCTGGTTCTTAATGGGTCTATATTAGAACACCAAAAAGACCAAATATCGAACAGCTTAAAACTTGAAAAAGCTGTTCATCAAAATCGGTTTCATGGGGGACACAGCCCGCCCACACCCCACTAATTATATATACCTACTCCAAGATTGCACTACAGTGAGGAAAGGGCAAATTTTCAGATCTTCACTGTACTGCAATCTCACAAAAAACACATCGATGAATGGCATTTTTGAGTTTTAAGCCATTCAACATTTGGTTTTTTTCAGTGTTCTAATATAGACCCGTTTTCAATTTGATTAATCATTGAACTCACTTTCGGGTTTCTGCAATTATTGTTCCTTATTCATACAAACTGCTGTAGATTCTGTGTTTAAAAAGAACCTGTTTGGATTTTTGTTAAATTTTGATAGTACTGTTATGTATATTCATGTATGCTTAGCCTCGTTTGAGTTGAATTAGCTACTCCCCTACCCTAATACCTTTTACAATGTTACTACCCACTCCAAGTGCCTTCTTCCTTCAAACTTGGCTCTCTCCTTCCTTATTTTCACTTGCTTCTCTACCTGCCTTTTCTGCATCCTCTATAACCTATGGCTTATCTAATCCCTACCTACAAGTTGTTTTATACCTTATACTTTCACTCATTCCCTTCCTGCCTTTCCTATACTTTTATTTATCTGCTACGGCCTCTATTCTCTAATTACCACTCGCTTTCAACTGTTTTCTTTTTAGGTTGCAAACCCTGGACAATCTGACTGACTACAAATGCTCTAGCTTCCTACTCAAGCACTTGAACTCTTTAAATTTCCTGGCTGAAAAAGTCCTCTCAGCATCTGTTAACCATGTAGTTCTGTATGTTCCTAAGTTATCTTGTTTCAGTTCCTTAATTTACAAATCAAGAGTCTTGTTCATCTCTGAACTTCGCCAACTGCACTTATTTCTAATTACTTCTTGCTCCAGTCTTCATACCCTCTCCCTTTCTTCCTCTTCACTACTTTTCTTAATACCCTACTGCAAACCTTAGACCACTTATATCTCTAACTGCTATGTACTTCTCATGCTTCCCTATACCTATTTTCTTCTCTATTCTCTTTCACCCTCTATCTCCTCCCCATCACCTTTGTAATCTTATCATTTAGCCTTGCTTTCATACTTACTTACTGTGAATACATTTTCTCCTCTGAGCTTTACTGATTCTTTTTTGTGCACAAAGAAGACTCATTGCCCAGCCTGCTCTGTTTGCCCTCAGTATGCTCAGGTTCTCTCTGCTCCCCTACCCTATCCCCATTCCCACCCACCCCAAATCAATTTCCTTTATAGCTATACCATTTTTGCAATACCCCTTCTACACTCCAATATCCTAGACTTCCACCAATCTAATTCTACCCCTCCTATTTTGGACACTCCCACCACCATACTCACTCTATTCATAAACCTCTCACTCATGCTCTCTAGTTACATTTCCCCACTTAATATTACCTCCCCTTCCTTATCTCAAACACACAACCTCCTACCCATCTTATTCCTTATACTTCACTATCGTCCTCCTTCACCTCTTAACCTCTCTCTTTATCATCCTGTCTTATTTCACTTTTTATCACACTCCACTTAATCTTCATTCTAACTCCCCTACATTGTCTTACTCTTCTAGTACCACCTCTCACTACTCCTCCTCCACTATATTTTCCACTCTCTTCTCCTGGACTAAACACACTCTCCCTAAAATCAGACTCATTTCAAAAACCATTCGTCATCATAAAAACAATATGATGTTCCTCCTTCTCCCCCCCCCACTACAATACCTCTTACTCCACCTCTGCAACACTCATCAACTCTCGGGTGGCATTCATCCCAATCCAGGTCCCCACAACTACTTATCTACTCCCACCAGCTATAACTACCCATTACGGGAAGTACCAATCTCCAATGTCAAACATCTCTCCTGCTATTCCATTAATATTCATAGCATTCTTAACTAGTCAACAGAATTTCACTCTTGGATTTCTCATCACACTCCTCACATTATTTCAGTCACAGAAACATGGCTGAAACCACATAATACAGACAGTGAATTTCTCCGCCATGGTTACAACATCTTACGCCAAGATAGAATACATAAGAAAGGTGGAGGTGTAGCCATTATGTACGCTGATCTCCTAACCTTATCCCCCCAACAAACCCTCCCCCTCTTTTCACCCAGCTAAACTTATCATTACTAATTGTAAACTTGTTTGTCTTTTCGGCTTTTCCCGGTTAGGGGTCGCCACAGTGGAGCTCCGGTCCACTAATGATTGGCAGTAGATTTTTATGGTACCAAGTAGCCAGCCCGATGCCCAACCTTCAGCGAAGGCACGCCCATTCGTGCATGTCTTTCAGAGGCCACTCGACCACGGGGAGGACATGCAGACTCCACACAGAAGGCACTCCAGCTGAGAATTGAACAGGAGAACCTCTTGCTGTGAGGCAACAATGCTAAAGCTGCACCACCGCAGCTTATTTGTAAACTAAATAACCATAAAACTTTAAGTATAGCATCTATCTATATGCCACCTGGAGAGAACATACCTGTACTAGAACAGATTCTTCACTGGATGGCTGACACTATACCTAATGAAACTATCATTCTAGGTGACATCAGTATTAACTGGCTTGCCCTCACCTCTGACTCCCCAACCACAAGTATTCACCTATATGGCTATAATTAGCTTATCTACTCTCCCAGTTTTCTTCACAAACCCACTAACTCCAGTTCCACCTTAGACTGGATTCTTGTTTCCCATCCTCACCTCTATCATTACCCTGAATCCCTGCCAGATGCAATTACTGATTATTCTCCTATTCGAATCCAAAGATTCTCCTCCCACTTCTCTAGACTCCATAAACTTAAAGTTTGCTGAACATTAACCACCTTTTCCCCTTAGACTTTTACTAAGTATCTTGCTGCTATTGACTGATCCTTCCTCCCTCAACTCCCTCTTGATGAAGCTATTTACTAATTCAACCCCATCTTCTTAAACACACTAAACTCTGTAGCCCCTCCTAGAACTGTTAGAGTCAAATCACACTGTTCACCTTGGCTCACTAAGTCAACCCGGTCCCCCATGCAAAATAGGGATTCTGCATGGAAACTCTGGATAAAAACAAAATCACTCACACTACCAAAAATATAGGGAACTCTGTAATCTGGCCAAAAAACACATTAACATTGACAAAAAAAACTTCTACCTAACACCCCTTACCACACAACCTAGAAATTCCAAAAAAATTCTGGAATACAATCAACCAAATTCTCCACCCTGGGAACCCCTCAACTCCCAACCCCTACCCTAATAATTTACTCCTAGAAACTGCTTCCATCTGCAATAACTACTTTATTGTTACCCTTAGCAAACTTGGGAAAACTGCCAACCCTTCCTTTCCCTCATCTCCCACCACACCCCTTCTAAATAGCTCCCCTTTCTCACTTAGTTCCATCCCCACTAACCACATTAAAAATCTTCTTAAATTTAAATCATGTTCCCCTTCAGTCGACAACTTGCTATCACTCTTCCTAAAGACTGATGCTAACTCTATAGCATCCTCATTAACCGCTATATCTGTGAATCCACTGTCCCAATCATCTGGAAGACATTCTATACCATACCTAGCCACAAAGTTGGAAACACTGTTGAATTCTCTATCACCCAAGTGCCATTTTCTTCCACTCTCTAAAATCCTTGAGCATTGCTTCCACAAACAAATCCTGCCTTATCTCATGCTAGAAAACCTTATCACCCCTACCCAACATGGCTTTTGCCCCACCACAGCACGACTTCTGCTTTAATTTATTTCACTAACTCCATCTTCCTAGCCAGAGACAATAATAAATTAGCATCCTGCCTCTTCTTAGACCTCTCTAAAGCCTTTGACACTGTCTCTCATTCCATCCTGCTATCTAAGCTATCTCAACTAAACCTCTCTCCTGCTACTATTTCCTAGTTTACTAGATACCTCACTAACAGACATGAATCTGTCAAATGGCTCTTGGCTCTATCTCCCTTTCTCCCCATAACAACTGGTGTCCCACAAGGCTCTATTCAAGATCCCCTGCTTTTTAACATTTTTACTAACCAGCTCCACACATCTTGTCCTCAGTCATCTCTCATTCAGTATGTTGATGACTCCACTATCATCACCATTGCTAATAACCCCTCAGACCTGCGCACTCATACTCAAACCTCTTTCAGTCTCATGGATACCTGGCTTACTAACAACCAACTCATACTTTACCCTAAAAAGACTAAACTCTTCCTATTCCTACCCAAATCAATCTTCCATCTGAAATCCGCTTTCTCCATCTCTTCCCTTAACAGCACCATAATTTCAACAGAACCTCACATAAAGCTCCTTGGTGTAATCACTGATGACCAACTTAAATTTGATCTCCATGTACATAACTGTATAAAGAAAACCCACCAAAAGCTTAGCCTACTTTACAGAAAACACAAGTTTCTCAACCCTAACTCCAGAATCTCTCTTGCCCAGGCTTATCTTCTGCCTAATATTTTGTACTGCTCTCAAATCCTTAATAATTTACATTCCTCTCTACTATCCAAATTTGAAACTACATATAACAAAGTTGCCAGATTTGCAGCTAACATACCACCAAAATCACATCACTGTCTTTCACTCCAAAATCTCAGATGGCTAGAATTTTCTAACCAACTCATATATTCTCAACTTCTCATAATCCATTCTATTCTAAGCAAGCTTTCCTCCTGCCCTAGCATTTCCTCTCTAGTCTCCCTTTATAACCCACCTCTCTCCCTCAAAAGTTTTGACCAATGCTTGTTACAGATCCATAAACCTAAAAAATCACTTGGGCAAAACCTTTATAGCTATCTTCCAGCCCTATCTTGGAATAAGCTTCTCTCGGCCCTCAAAAATATTACTCATACACAGAAATTTAAGACAGCTCTTAGTAAACACCTATACAGCACCTGGAGATGTCACTGCAACCATCCCACCTAAAATTCATCCCTTTCCTCTCTCCCGCTTTATTCGTTTACCTCTGTCTCATTCCTTCCTTTTACTTTCCTTCCTACATAAATACTATTTATCCTTACTTCCTGTTTACCCTATATTACTCTACTATTTCCTTTTTTACCCCTCTAATTTACTGTCCCTAGTAACCTGATACTTACTTCTTGCATACCTACACTATATTCTTTTACTGCTCACAATATCCCTTTAATTAACTGTCCTCTGTATTCTTACACTAATCACTCTTTTACCTTGTCTTCCTATTCTCTTTCCCTCACACTTAGGTTTGTCAGCCAGCTAACTTCTATGTTTCTCATACTAGGCCACCAATAACAATTTTTCCACATCCTTACAACCTTGCTTGGACCAAATGCTCTTCTGGACTCACTCCTAACGTATATTATACAACGACCCCCCATTAATATTCAAAAGCGTGCACGCTGATTGGTCAGCGTGCACATTGTAAATCAGAGTTATAGTAATGGAAAAAGGTCCGGTCACCCGGACTTTTTCCATTACTATAACTCTTTTGTTACAGCAACGGAGAACGCAAGATCTCCATTGCTTCACACTGTCTCGCTATGTTAAATGAGTTTAACATAGCGAGATAGCTTTAAAAAAAGCAACAGAGATTCTCCGTTGCTTTTTTTAAAGCTGTCTCGCTATGTTAAATGGGTTTAACATAGTGAGACAGCTTTAAAAAAAGCAACGGAGATTCTGCGTTGCTTTTTTTTAAAGCTGTCTCGCTATGTTAAACCCATTTAACATAGCAAAACAGTTTGTAAAAAGCAACGGAGATCTTGCTTTCTCCATTGCCTTTGCCCACAGCTCTGATGTACTGCGTAGGCATACGCATGCGCAGTACATCAGAACTGCCGCAGAATACCAGACAGCTGCGGAAGGGCAGCAAGGAGGCATTATACAATGCCATTATTTACGAAAAGTTATTATTTTTGTTTCTTAAATAATGTCATTGTATAATAGCAATAACCCACTTCTGGGTGTGGGTAATGCTGGATTTACCCACAGTTGGCTTTGTTTGGCCACTCGGGCTTCACCCTCATAACCAAACCATGCCAACCGTGGGTAAATCCAGCATTACCCACACCCAGGCATGGGTTATTGCTATAATACCTCACTCTCTGACATTTCTTCTTTCACTACATTTGGTCATTTGCCTTATCTTTTCGATTATATCCTTTTTTACATATTGCTATCAAATTTACACTAGGATTATGGTACTGCAAATATGTTTACTGTACTAATATTTTCTCACTTGCACAACTCATTTGAATTTTTATTTACATTTTGTAATGTTAAGCTGTGGACCACTACTTGGAACTGTGTATTTTATATATATAAAACTTGTCCTCTGATTCTAATTACCTGTAAAATTTGTACTGTAGAGCTTCTCTCCTCCAGGCATTTGAGGAAAAAGGAAGCAAGCTCAGATGGACTAACTCGGTCAAAAAAATGTCAAATAAATAAATAAATAAATAAATTTGTGCTATACTTAATGTTATGGTTTTAAAATGATCCTTTGTCATTTCGTCACTTTGCTTATAGTGCGTGTATTTATGTTTCCCAGACTGAAACAAGCTCCAAATAGCCCATAAGGTTGTATGTTGTCACATGCTTACCATCAGGAATGTATTATATCCTAAAAATTGTTTAGATTTTTCCATGTATGCTGGCCAGAGCCAGACCATGGTCAAATGGGGCCCTAGGCAGAGGAATGGACCAGCCCCCCCAACACACAGCTTGTCTCCCCCCATTTAACACAAACATTTCGCAAAACTGTCTGCATACTATTTTCTTCTTCAGTTTTGAAATGAAGGCAGAGATATGGATTTCATTTAAAAGTTTTATTTCAAATATCCTTTGTTGACCAGGTTAGTCCCACTAGGCTAGTAGAGTTTTTTTCAGGGGAGAGCCTTGGTGGCAATTATACTACTAGGGGAATTTTGCCAGGGCACTGGAGAACTACCTCCTCTTCTGTTTGATAGCTCAGGTGGATATAAAAAGATCTCACAGCACCTACCATTAATGCAGACAAATGGGCCTCAGTTTAACAGCTCATCCAAAGAATGACACACTCAGGAGTACAAAACTCCCCCAGTTTAAAGTGCATTGCAGTGCAGTATCAGCAATCCATCTACATGGTGTGGGAGTGGAACCCACAGCCGTCTGCAGCAAAAGGCAAGTATGACACTTGTGCTGCTTACACTGCTTTCTAATTCTATAGGACACATGCTGATGGCCATTTGATAAACAAAACAGTTGCATATTGAAAACCGACTTAGCAAGAGCAACAGTAAACTTCTCAGTCCCTTAAAACTTACAATCCCTTGAAAATGCACCCCTGATAGCTAAGTGAGTAGTCTGGCAGTTGATGTAAAGGATTACAGTTCTTGCCTCCTGTAACCAAGGTACAGTGTTTGAGCCTGAGCAAGTTAAGTAACTAACCTGCCATCATTAACTAGGGCATTTCACACATACTGAAGGAAGGAATGCTTGTCTCTCATGATAGTCAGTTCTGAGTTCTCTATTAGCAAGGTAGCAGTTTCAACAATATCTCCATGTTTGGTAACAGAGTGGTAGTTCCAACAAGTTCTCTTTTCATAAATCCCAGGCGAAAGCAACCACAGGAAGTTTCAGTGTTTAAATTGTTGTTGCTGTGCATATGACATACTAAAGACACACATAGCACACGCACACAAACCCATTGTGTGGTCTTAAAGAAGAAATCAGACAGATATAGAATGCATCATTAAAGACGAAATGTAAGTTTTGTTTAATTTTTTAATTAAAAATTAAATGTTGTGGCAGCCCCTAGCCAGTGGACCCCTAACAACTGTCTAGGTTGCCTTGAGCTGGATTCAGTTCAGATAGGCCATGACTCTATAATTGGCTGAAATGTATTGATTCTTCCCCATAGATCATCTTCCAGCCAAGTGAATATGTTTATTTTCCTTGGCAGAACTACTTCAGTTGCATGAACTGTACTGATAAAAGCACACAAAGACAGCAAGCATACTCTTTAGTTGTACTTTACTATCTGAACACTGCAAAACTCTGATTTACAGGTTTTAGGCTGTTCTACTTTAATTGCAGTTTATTTATTACCCTCTTTATATTACCCATTTTAGCTTGAGCTGTCAGCCTGGTTATTCTGTATCACACAGCCTTCTACCTTTTCTCAGAATCTTGCAAACCCAGTAGTAAATTCACCTTCATTATGTTCTGATCAGTCTCCAAAGCATGTATATCTTGCTCCATATCCAGCAACTGCACCATTCTATATTTCTGAACATCTCTCCAACACAATGTGGCAGGTCTTATAGTATGAGATGCCAAATAATGCATTATAGGAGGCAAGTCCTTCCAAAGTTAAGATAGTGGAATCGATTTTAGCTAAAGAAGACTCCACCTTGTCTGTTGATTTTTTCGAATTTGATATTTTTTTTATTACACCTGCTGCTGACAAGAAGATACTCCTTGTATCCCACTAAAATGCATCTCTCTGAATTCATCTGTTTCCTCCAGACCTGATCCAATACTGCAGAGCTAGACAGGTGAATGGGGCACTCCAGATCAGTGCTATCCTGCTGTCAGGGAGAATTTTATATTTCCCCATTCTAATCCCATCCACAAACACATGGCATGTTGTGTCTTCGGCTGCAGAATGCTGCATATATCTGCTAGGGCATCCCTGCCATTTTATTGTATGCCTTACCACTCCCAGGTTCCTCAAAAAATGCACAGCACCAACCAGGATCACTACCCTTCTCCCTCTGCCAGGAAAGAGAAGATTACCAAATGCCTCTGATTTCCTTTCCCCCTCCAGATAACTCATCATAAGATGGAAACACTAATTTGACCTGAGTCTTCTGGGCTCCAGTCAGGGCTCATGATTTTGTGACAGACTGGTCTGTAAAAAGACTCACTAATCTATATCTCATTGCCTACTAAACTTTATAATGTTATGTGCTTGTATTTGGAAAATATGCAGAAAGTAAAAAACACAATGTAATTACTTCCAAGGATTCCCTTTTGAGTTCTGCATACCGTGATACCGGCAAACTTCTTTTATGGCATATTGATCAACAGCCCAGTAAGGGTTTAATGTTAAATTATGAAGTCAGTCATACAGTATATTACTTCTTTTCTGTTTTCTGGTACTGTTCATTTTCATCTAAGGCTGTGTATGGAGTCAACAGAGTTCTTTCAGAGTATATAAGCTACTGTGTCAGAAAGGATGATTAGCACCTCCAGACAATAATCCTTTATTTGAACTTAACAGGCAGAGCCCTGTTAATAAACACAGAGTCTATATTAACAACAAACAGAAACATATCTAAAATATTTTTCAGTGTTCTTTTTGGAACTGTGATATGTCTATGCTTTGCAGATAACTGCAAGTCACAGTCCTCACCTTAAAAGCAACAATCCAGGAAGAACAGCAAACATTATTGTTGTCAAATTATAAAAGCAGTTTACCTTGGTATAAACTGAATCACTTTCTGTTCAAGTGCAAATAGTATAAGGTATTTGTCTGACCGTTTCAAATAATTTACTTTATTCTTTTGTCAGCCAAGGAAGGCCATTGGATACAACTGTCCCCATTGGATACAACTGTCCCTCTGCAAGGGTGACTCAGGAGCTCCCTCTGATCAAATGACATGCTCAGAGTCATACAGTAGGCAGAGCTAGAAGGAATTGAACCCTTCACACTTGAAAACATCTCATTAACAACTCAGAACTGTAGTCCACTGTGCTAACTACCAGACAAAATAAGCACTACTGTACTACGTTTGGATTTGGACATTCAAAAAGCAAAGTACTTATTTCCAATAAAAAGCTTCCAATGGGTTTTATAATTTGACTTTGTAAAATGAGATAGTGTCAGTAATGGAGACATGGCTTATTAGTACAGATGTGTTCAGATGTACACATTTTACACCGCTGCATGTGAGTTTTATTTGCAGTGGTCTTTAGAGCTGCTATTACTTGCAATGACATATGCACAATCAGTACACATTCAAAATGTACTGCACTATTTTTAGGCCTACTGTGAAATCTGAAATCTTTTGTATAAAAGAGCATGATTCTTACAGCTGATTATCCACCTTATAAAACAGGCACTGCAGTCTAACATGCATGATGATCGAATGTTCACATGACAGAGGATATGCACTCTTTGTGGTGGCTGGTGCTTTTAAATTTGGGAACTCAGAAGGCTCATGTTGCATAGTGGATAATAGTCATTTTAAGGCTATTGACCTAACAACAAGCAATGAGGTTTTAATTAATAAGGGACAACTGTGAATAAAGATACACCCAGCATTCTATGAGTTTTTGAGATTAGCACTGTTAAGGTGTTTATTAAATTTTAGTTTGTTGTCAGTGATTACTCTGAGGAATTTTGAATAAATAACTTGATCAGCTGGTGTATTATTCATTGAAAGATACTGATTTTTCCTGTACCAAACAGCAGAACTTTAGTTTTGGTAGGGTTTTGAAGAAGTAAAGAGTCTGATAACCATGGAGGTTTGCCCATGTTGTTATCTGAAGTTGGTTTAGGGAACTGGTAGTACAAATGAAGGTGGAGTCATCTGTGTATCAGATGAGTGTGGCATTGGGGATTTTAGTGTGCATGTCATTAGTGAATATGCTAAACAGAACTGGGGCAAGTATGTATTCTTGTGGCATACCATTGTTGTTAGGATGGAGTTCAGAATAAGAATATGACTATATGACAGTCTGAGATTGATTAGCAAGGTAGCTGTTCAAACAAGGTAAGGTACTAACACAGATGTTCATGTCAGCTAGTCTTTGAGGAAAAGGAGGTTGAGATAACATATCAAAGCCTTTAGATAGCTTGAGGAGCATATTAGGAGGATGAAGTCCAATGTTTTTGCTTTAGTTGATATTATTTAGGAAGAATAATAGATAGGTTCCACTACTATAGCCCAACAGAAAGCTGTGTTGAGAGGGAGACATGAGTTTGTGTGTGTGTGTGTGTGTGTGTGTGTGTGTGTGTGTGTGTGTGTGTGTGTGTGTGTGTGTGTGTGTGTGTGTGTGTGTGTGTGTGTGAGGTGTTCTAAGAGTTGTTTTTGAACACATTTCTCAAGAATTCTGGAGAGGGGACATAATTATAGGAGCTGGTCTGTAGTTGGTAAGTTGGTTCTGCATGCACCTTTTATGAACAGGAATGATTTAACATTTCTTCCAAAGCTCTGGGACATAGTTTTCAGAGATGGATCTGTTTTTGAGTATAGCAATGGAGATGGCCTCAGAGACAATTTGAAGGTATTATAAAAATCTCTAGCGCCTCGGCTCACTTGGCTTTGAAAAGTACAACCTTACAAAAGCACACAGCACCTAAAATATTTGTCCCTATTAGATAGTACAACAAGAGATATAAGCTATATGGGCACTATACCTTGTGTCAAATGTTGTTGTTGTAAATATGTAGTTAGAAGCTTTAACAAAACTAATGGAAAGAAATACATAACACAGGGCAAATAGAGTTGTGAGACAGAAGGGATAATATATGCCCTGAAGTGTCCCTGTGATACGTTCTAGATAGGGGAGGGCAAAAGGGCTTTTAAAACAAGATTGCAAAAACATTTTGGAGTTATAAAGAAGTCCAGAGTAGAAAGCCCTGCTGCAAAGCACTTTAAAACTTATCACAATAGTGAAACAAAAATGTTACTAGCTAAATATTAGAGCAAGAGTATGTTGAAACTATAGCAATGTAAATATTAAAAATACACTGTTGCACAGAGTCAATTTATATCTTGAAATATAATACCTTTATTCCTAATGGCTTGAATGCTGAATGCAATTGGAGGTTTTTTATGTAATTGTTTAACTGTTTAATTAAGTGATGTGATAATAGATGCATTTTAGGTGTTGTGTGGTTTTGTAAGGTTGTACTCTTCAAAGGCAAGCGAGCCGAGGTGATAGAGATTTTTACAATAAATTTCTCATCCTGGTTTCCTGGCTTTGTGGTCTTTTTCAGAGGTATCCTTCAGCTTCAGTTTGTGGTGGTGTATTACAATTTGAAGGTATACTTGTGGAAGGAGAGCAGGGGCTAGGAAGGTAGCTACAGGTTTTTAAAGTATTTTTATTATACTGATAGACTGTAGATGGAACAACCTTTCAGGACTGCCAATATAATTATGGGGTTGTTACTACGGATATGTTTTCTGATAGTCGATGAGGAGTCAGTGAAATGTTTGTTGCAGCTTATAACAATGGCATATCAGTTTTGGGGCAGATTATGTGTAGTTTTCTTGCCTGGTTTTAGTACCTTATTTATAGTCACCCTGTAATGTTTGGGGGTGTAATTAGGAGTGTTTAGCACAGTGTCAAAATAAGATTGCTTGGCTGTTAGGTTATATTTCACCTGATTCCTAACTGCATTATAGGTTTGCCTGTATGGTAGGATATAACACAAGTTCCACTCTTTCTAGGCTTTGTCTTTGTCATTAAAGTTTTTATTTCTTATGTCATCCATGGTGCAAATGTGGAATTTCTTTGTGCATAAAGGGGCAATGGAATTTAGTATGGATAAAAATGTTGAAAAGTAATTGACTGCATTGTCTAGAAGTTAGAGTTTTAGAGGGTTCCAGTTGCTTTGTTGGAACAGTGTAATGAAAGAGTTTTTAATGAAGTGATGTTTTGCAGTGGACCAATTGTAAGTTAGGTTTTTGATGTCCTCATGTGGCAAAGATTGGGTTATGGTCACTGGGAGTGTCTTGCTGTATGCATTAGATGAGGATGTTATGAGTTCATAGGTTCATAGATTTATAGGTAGGTACTAGGCTATCTGCCCAAGGGCATTTATAAGCCTAGCCAGAATGTGTTGGCTTTCGCCTCACTTTTAGATTAGTTTCCTGAGCCTCTGTCCAGAAGGGCCACTGAAGTGATCCCAGGGGTAAATTTATGATTTCCCATCCAGTCGTCAAGATTTCTCTTGAATAGAGTCAGTGAGGGGCTTTGCCTAACAAAGATTGGGATTCTATTCCAAAGCGAGGGAAGTCTCTGGGACAGGAATCTATCCCTCCAGCATGTCCTATTTATTGATGTGCTGAGGTTTAAATCACTAGAGCATGTGGCTCTTAGAGATTTGGTTTTCTTGAGGTGGAGCATGTCCATTAATTCCGGGTTAGACATGGCCTTGTACGTCTGGCAGAGATTACCTCTGAGTAGGCGGTAAGCAACCGAGTAGAGCTGGAGTTTCTTTAGTAGAGCTGCATAGGGCATCTGTTTGAGGCCCACGATCCTCTTGGTGAGGTACTTCTGTGGTCTTTCCAGCTGTTGCAGGTGTCGAGTAAGGTACAACCCAAATGGGGCATTGTACTCTATTATAGGCCTGATGATTAATGAGTAGAGGGGCAAAATAACCTCTCTTGATATAAATGTGAACCCTTTTGTGATTAGGTGGGCTACATAGAAGGATTTTCTAACCACTTTGACAATGTGATTATCAAAGGAGAGGTTGCTATCTACTTGGGTCCACAGATCCCTAATTACATCTTCCGTACTTAGTGGATTACCACCTATGTTGTAGTTCGTGGGCACTTTGTTTTTCCCAAAGGGGATGACTATGCACTTTTTGGCATTTAGCTTGAGGCCATGGTTCTGACACCAGGTATTCATCTCCATGAGACCCTTCAGAAGGATGTTTGTGTCAGCCGGAGAGTCGATTATGGCCCTCAGTTTGCAATCATCTGCGAACTTGGTCAGCCATAGTCCTCCTGTGCTTGCCTGCACCTCAGAGGAGTATATACCAAACAGGAGGGGTCCCAGGACTGAGCCCTGTAGGACACCACTTGTAACCGGTTTAGAGTCGGACATGACACCCACAACTCTGACCATGTGAGTTCTATCCATGAGACAGTTGGCAACCCATCTCATAACATAGGGATTAATGTTCAAGCTGGTAAGCTTATCTATAATGCCAGAGTGGGGAATGGTATTGAAGGCCTTTGCGAGGTCCAGGTAGACTGTGTGGACTACCTTTCCCTCATCTATGGCCTTGGTAACTGTTTCAAAGAAGTCAATTAGGTTTAGGAGGCAAGATCTGCCTTTAACAAAAACGAATTGGGTAGGGTCCAGCGTCTGAAAGTTCCCAATGTTTCTGTTAATGAGTTCCATGATGATGCGCTCCATAGCTTTGCAGACCAGGCTAGTCAGGCTTTTAGGGCGATAGTTCCCAGGATCCGTTGTGGCACCACCTTTGTGGAGTGGGATAACTGTTGCTGTACGCCATTCTTTGGGTACATAGCCTGTGGTAAGGCTGACTTTGAACAGTGAATTTAGGTGAGTGGTTAGTTCATTTTGGAGCTTGTGTAAGATGCAGCCTGGGATACCATCCGGTCCCATTGATGCTGTGTTTTTGGCTTTGGAAAAGGCTGTTTTCACCTGTGTGTCTGTGATGTCTGGGGCTCTACATTCTTCTGGGATGGACACGGGCACTTTTGGGGTTGAGGGGGGTAAAGTTTGCACTGAACCTGTCAGCCAGGATGTTGGCAATGTCAGTTGGTTCAGTATATTTTTTTGCCATTTTGCATTAACTCAGAGCAGATCTGAGAGTTGCCACCTAGATTCTTGACATAGCTAAAGAAGGCTTTGTGATTATCTTTAGAGTCTTTGGCAATTTTTCTTTCAAAGCTGGCCTTGGATAATTTTATGAGGGATCATAGTTTCTTGCTAATACTTATCAGGGATGCCTTCTCTTTTTGGGATTTTGCTCTATCATGTAATAGTTTCCTCCTTCTGTTGTATAGCTTATTTATGGCCGGGGTCCACCAGACTGGTTTCCTCTTTTTGGTGGAGTGAGTCTTGGTTTTACTTGGGAGGATGGCTCGATCCATGCATTCCTGTAGGTGCTCATAGAATGCATTTGTAAAGGATTCTGTGGTTTGGGCAGCATTATCCTTTAGCAAGGGGGCTTTGAAACTTTCCACCTCGCTCTTGAGAAGTGTGAAGTTTGCTTTTGAAAAGTTTTTCACAATGGTTTCCTTGACTGGGGGAGGGGTCAGGATGTGGATGTCCAGTGTGATTAGTTTATGGTCTGATCTTACCAGCAACAGGTTTACCTCTGGTGTGGAACATTGATCCCCATGTTGGTGATGATAAGGTCCAATATGTTGTCACCTCTTGTAGGAGTGGTGACCAGTTGTTCCAGGACATTTGAGTTTATAAACTCTAGGAAGCATTGGGCAAAGGAGTTAGTACTTGAGTAGTTTTCACAGTCAATGTTTGGGTAGTTGAAATTACCCAATATCATGGTGTTAGGTAGGACCTTCATATTTTCCAGTGTTCTCAGGAATGCTGAGTGGGGGTCCTGAGACAAGGTGGGTGATGTGTAGCAAGCTACAATCTGAAAAGCAGCTTTATTCACTGTTAGTTGCACATGGATGGTCTCCAAGGCCTTGTGCTGTGCCACTAACCTGGAGGTGTGGGTATCCTTGATGAAAATGGATACACCCCCGCCTTTTGTATTTCGGTCCGGGTTCTGGGGCCGAAAGGTATAGTATGAGTTATAGCCTGGTAGTGCTGGGGTGCTCTCTGGAGCCTTGAACCACGTTTCTGTTACTGCACAGATATCTATTCTCTCCATACTGAGGAGTGCCTCGAGTGCGTGCATTTTGAGGTTTAGACTTCTGGCTTTGAGTAGCATTACCCTCAGTTTTTGGTTTCTTGTGTTGTTTACGGAGGTGGGTTTGTCTTTTGAGCCTTGCCTAAAAAAGGCACTATGGGGGTGGCCACAGCCTTGGCCAGTATTCGAAAGCCTAAGGGCGACAGGTGCAAGCCGTCTCTGGTGAAGCAACGTGGCTTGTCGAGCATGTCATCCCAGGCTGACAAACACTGGATCCCCTTTGAACGACACCAAAAGCTTAGCCAATTGTTAAAATTGATCATTTTATCTTTATACTGTGGCATCATTCTTGGTGAGGGCAAGATGCTACTCAGGGTCAGGGTCATACCAGCCTGGGCTACATGATCAGAGAGCTCGCCTATGTCTCTTTTCATGTAGTCCAGGGAGGTACATCTCAGGTCGTTCACACCAACATGGACAATGACAGAGTCATATTTGTACCTGCTCTGGAGTGACCTGAGTGCTTGCGTAATGTGGTGGATCCTTGCACCCAACAGGCAGCTTACAGTAACCTTCTCCTTGTTCAGTCTAGTGAGTGGGACTTCAGTGTGCCTGACAATAGAGTCACCTATTGCTAGTGTATTGGGTGTGTTATTTAGCTTTAAGGGCTGTGATTGCGTGGCACACTGACTTTTGTGAAGTATTGTGATACGTGGTTGTTGTTGGGGGATGGAGGTTGCTTGGATGTCTGCTTTGGAGGTCTCTGCTGCTTTGGCAGATTTTTATTTAGAGCCTCCAAGTATGTTTTTGTGTATTTATGTGTGTTGTTTTCTGGTGCAGATATGACTGGTCTATGTGAGACTGGTAGTATGGTGCAAGTGTTTCCCTTCTCCTCATGACTGACTGTTCCAGTCTTGGGTTGAGAGAGCTTGGCCTCCAGTTTGGCTGTATAGTTGCATCTCTTGCATACATTTGTGTTTGTTGGAAGGAGGAGAGTGTTGTCTGTGTACATGAGGCAATTGTAACATTGCCTCAAGATGCCCAGATTCACCAGCTGGACTGGAGAGTACACCTGAAACTGCCCTTTGGCCATGCCTGAACAGATAAAGTGAACTGTTTTACTGATTGTCCGGTAGGGACGGATAGAGAGCCTTGCACTTTTGTATCCTATAGGGGGGTGTAGTGCTAGCGTTTATTTGTGCTTACTAAGAGATTTGAGCAAGTGCTGGACTGTAAAAGCTAGTTAGTAGTCAGTCTAGTATGCTTTCATTGCCAGTAGTTTTACCTTTTCTAGGAGTGCCTGTTGGTATTTGGCTGAAGCCACAGAAGCTGATGTTTTGTAACTGGGATGGGGATTGTTTATGGTTGGACCAGTTTTATATTTAGGTCGCCTAGGATAATAGTATGATGTTTGGTATTTGAAGAGTTCTAGGACCTTCTAGGATACTTATGTTACTATTTTCAGGTTATGATAAAATGTAGATAGTGGCTGTATTAAGGTTGTGAACTTATGTACTGCTACATTAGCAATTAACATTTCAAATGATTTGAAAGTAGGAATTTGTATGACAAAGTTATTTATTGTGAGTTTTTTGATTATAAGATACAGATTCCCATCACTCTTCTTACTTGTTCTGTTGAGACAAATAATGTTATATCCTGATGGAAGTACTTCGTCATCACAGATATGGGGTATGAGCCATCTGGACAGTTGAGAGTTATGCAGGCAGATGCTAGGGGGCCAGATAATTAGTATTGACTGCACTACTGCATGACTGCTTATTTATTTTGTTGTATTTATGTCTGACATTTCTATTTGTTTCTCTTTGACTAATACAGGATTAAACTTTAAAGTTAAATGGATGCTACAAAATATTTTCTAAATTAGTTACACAAGAATGTAATCTATCTGAAAGGGTGAATGTTGCTACTTTACAGACACATTATGCATTAGGGCAAACCAAAAAGTTCTTGCTTAGCCAAACAATCTAAGATGGGAGGGGCAGTGTTTCTGATCCCTTGGTTGTGTTGGAAAAATGGTGCAAAAGCAGATGGAACATGTTGAAGGTCAGCACATCAAAAGTGCACCTGATCCTTGCTGTAGTATATGATGCCAATAATGATACACCTGCTTTTTTCACCTTCTTTTTTCAGGAACGGATTTAATTTATTACAGGAAATGTCACTTTTGCAATGTGGTGGCCTGTTCTCTATTAGACAAATCTAATCTCAATTCTAAGAAGCACACCAAGACTAACAATACCTGTGGGAATGTTTGCAGGCTTCATGGCTCTGTGACCCTGGAGAATAATTAATCTCAGATTTATGGTTTACCTTATCTAACTCAATCAGCCATTCCCACAATAGGCTACATTACTTTCTGATTTTCTCCTCAGTGCCTGTAGCAGTACAGAAACCAGATCCCCATGCCTGTACATTATCCGACCTTTTGGGGGGATCCTATCAAAATTATCCATGGAGACAGTGACATACTGAGTCATTAGTTGTCAATGATCCTGTCTGCATTCACTACATCTAGGATACATTGAACAACTGTATCAGTTTGAACCCAGAGGAATCGCTGCCTATGTACCTATACTGAGGGTCATGTAAACTAAACCTAAGATTCACTTTTGTGGTGGGTATGGTATAATTCATAAGTAAACTATAGGATCATGGGATCATAGGCTCAAAGGAGGTTGCTAGGGTAAAGGTCCCAGGGCCCTTACAAGCCTAGCCAAGTTTAACCCTTGTTCCCAAGGGTGTCTGGTTCAAGCAGACACTAACATCAGCACCTATTTCCCTTATCCAAGAGGGACACAGGTAGACCCCCGGGGTGAATTTCCGGTTACCCGTCCAATTATAAAAATTATGCTTATATAGGGCCATCGAGGGGCTTTGCTTAACATGATTAGGAAGCTTGTTCCAAAGGTGGGGCAACTTCTTTGAGACAAATCTGTCTCTCCAGCAAGTTCTGATGATGTCACATAACAGGTTAAGGTCCTTTGAGCGAGTGACCCATGTGCCACTTGACTTGCAAATGTGCAGCATTTCCATTAAAGCTGCATCAGAGATTGCTCTATATACAAGTCACAAGTCACCTTTGAGCAATCTGTGTGACACAGAGTAAAGTGACAATGATTTCAGTCTGTCCATATAAGACAGATCTTGAACCTGAAATTTCTTTGTAAGGAACCTCTGTGGTCTCTCCAGTTGCTACTGGTGTTTGGAAAGGAACATACTAAATAGAGCATTGTACTCTATTATTGGCCTGATGAGGGAAGAGTACAGGGGGGTTATAGCCTCTTTTTTTCTGGAGGCAATGCCCTTAGATGAGCAACATAAATGCTCTTCTTACCACTCTGGAGCCATGGTGATCAAACTTAAGGTTGCTGTCGACCTGTGTGGCCAGATCTCTCATCACTGACTGTGTGTTTAAGGTATTGCTATTTACGTGGTAGTTTGTAGGAACATCACCCTTGCCAAAGGGGATGATAATGCATTTTTTTGCATTAAGTTTAAGACCATGACTTTGGCAGCAGTCATTAGTTTGCATAAGACCTTCTTGCAGGATGTTGACATTGCTAAGGGTTTCAATGATCCCTCCCAGTTTGCAGTCATCAGCAAACTTTGTCAGCCAAAATCCTTTAGTTTTACCCTGTACTTTGGAGGGTCCCAGAACTGATTCCTGTAGAACACTACTGGTTACGGGTCTGCTGGAGGAGGTGGAATTCCCTATTTTGACCATATGAGTTCTATCAGTGAGCCAGTTTGCAACCCAGCTGACAATATATGGGTTGATACCCATTTGGGGGAGTTTATCAATGATGCCTGAGTGGGGGATTTTGCAAAGGCCTTGGATAAGTCTAGGTAGGCCTTATGCACAGATCTGCCTTTGCCTAGGGCTTTGGTGACTGTCTCAAAGAAGTCCACCAAGTTTAACAGGCAGGATCTCCCCTTGACAAAGCCAAACTGGGTGGGGGACGAGCATTTGGAGATTTCCTATATCTTTGTTAATAAGGTCTATGATGATTCATTCCATTGCATTGTGTATAAGGCTGGTCAGACTAATGGGTCTATAGTTCCTGGGGTCTGTGGATGCACCCCCTTTGTGTAAAGGGATGACAGTGGCTGTTTTCCATTCTGGCCAAACTGGGTGGGGGGTTGAGAATTTGGAGATTTTCTATATCTTTGTTAATAAGGTCTATGATGATTCGTTCCATTGCCTTGTGTATAACGCTGGACAGGGTAATGGGTCTATAGTTCCTAGGGACCGTGGATGCACTCCCTTTGTGTAAAGGGATGACAGTAACTTTTTTACATTCTGCTGGCATGAAGCCAGTGCTTAAGCTGTGATTGAAAAACATACCCAATGGTGATTCTAATTCCTGTTTTAATCCATGTAGAACATGGCCTGGGATGTTTAATGGTCACATAGATGCTATGTTTTTGGCCTTGGAGAGGTAATTTAAGACCTGCTCCTTGGAGATACTAAGTTGGAGACAGGTGTTAGGGATGCTTTGGGTTATATATGTGGCTGGGACAGAGGAGTTAAGTTTTCACTGAGCCTGTCAGCCAATGGGTTTGCTATATACACATATTCTGTATATCTAATACCATTAACTACAAGTAATGGGCAAATCTGGGCCTTACCTTTGAGGTTACAGACATAACTAAATAAAGTATCATCATTATCCTTAGTTAGGGAAGCTAATTTGGATTCATGATTAGCTTTAAGGACTTCATTAGGAGTCTTATTTGCTTGTTTAAGTTGAGAAGGGGGTGTTTCCAGTTTTGAGACTGTTCCTTCCTATTCTTAGGCAACAGTTTCTTTCTCTTATTGTATAGCCTACTAACGTCAGTTGTCCACCATACAGGTTTGTTTTTCCTTGAAGATCTTGCTTTGGCTCTGTCAGGTATGGCAGAGTCAATGCAATTGTACAGGTGCTCATATAAAGCATTGGTGTATAACTCAGCATAGGTGTCTGTTTCATCAGTGGGGGGGGGGGGGGCTATGAAGCTATTTATGATTTCATGTAAAAGGCTGTAATTGGCCTTGGAGAAGTTTTTTAGTCTAGTTGTTGCTATGGGGGGTCTTGTGTTATAGTTACTTCTAACGAGACTGATTTGTTGTCAGATCTCACCAGGAATGGCGGTGGTGCAGCAGTCCCCCATGTTGATGCATACCAAATCCAGTATGTTTGAGCCCCTTGTAAGTGTGTCAACCAGCTGGTCCAGGGCATTGTAATTAATGAAGCCCAAGAACCTTTGGGTAAGTGAGTTAGAACACATATAATTTATCCAGTCAATGGATGGGTAATTAAAGTCACCCAAAACCAGGGTGTTTGGTTGCTTCATGATTGACTCAAGTAGATCCAAATAGGCTGAGTGGATGTCCTGATTAATGAAGGGGGTCCTATAACTTGCTATGACCTGAAGAGGGGTCTTACCTACAGTCAATTGCACCTGAATAATTCAAGGTAATCATGCTGTTTAACAATCTAGAGGTGTATTTATCTTCAATGAACATTGATACAGCACCTCTTTTAGTTCCCATGCCTTCCGTTTGTGGTCTATACATGTGGAAGGAAATGTAACCTGGAATAGCTGGGGTATTCACCGCAGAATTAAACTAGGTCTCAGTGACTTCACAAATGTCAGCATCTTCCAAGGTAAAGACTGCTTCTAGTGAGAGCAGTTTCTGGTTTAGACTCCTAGCATTTAGCAACATAACCATGAGGTTGTTTTAGAGGGTATTTTTACATCAGTAATTTTGTTCTTGTGACATTGCCTAAAAAAGGCACTATGGGGGTGGCAAGAGCCTTAGCCAGTAACCAAAATCCCAGGAGTGACAGATGAAGGCCATCTCTGGCAAAGACTTGAGGTCTGTCGACCATGCCATCCCGGGCTTACAGATACTAGATCCCCTTTGAATTACACCAGAAACTAAGACAATTGTTGAAGTCAATCATTTTTTGTTTGTACTGAGGTATCATCCTAGGTGAAGGTAAAATTCTGGTTAAGGCTAGGGACATACCTGCCTGAGACACATAATCAGAGAGTTCAGTCATGTCTCTCTTCATATAGTCCAGTGAGGTACGTCTCAAGTTGTTTACACCAACATGGACTATGATGGTGTCATAAAAGTGCCTGTTGTTGAGGGACCTGAGTGTGTGTGATGTGGCAGATCCTGGCACCTGATAGACAACTGACCATGACGTTTTCCTTATCCAGCCTGGTGAGAGGGACAGCTTTGTGTCTCACAATTGAGTCACCTATGACCAAGATGTTTGTTTTTGTGTTATGCCTTAGGGGCTTGACTGGTGAGACACTGGTGTGCACTATATTATGTGCACTATGTTCTGCAGAGGATGTATTATGTGAATCATGCCTGTGTTTGTGTTTGGGAAGTCTCTGATGTTTAGGTAAGCTTCTGGTAAGGACCTCTGCATATGCAGGTTTATGTATTGTTGGTTTGCTAGGTACATGCGGTGAGGTGTGCATGCTGACAACCCGCATAGCATCAGATGAACTGACTGGTGAGTAAGAGAGCCTGGATTCTAGGTCCTTCATATAGATGTATCACTCACATAATGAATTTGTGTGTACTAGAAGAAGTGGGTTGTCAATGTACATGAAGCAATTGCTATATTGCCTCAGGATGCCCATGTCAACCAGGTTGGCTGAAGAAACCATGAGAAATTCTCTGTCTATAATGCTAGGTAAGTTGATGTGGTCAGAAAAGAAGGAGAGGAAAGGAAGTACCAGGTAAAATAGAGGACAGAAGAAGTGGACAAAAAATACAAAGGGGTGGTGGGTAGGATTTGAGTTGGTACCTAAGGAGCTTTGCTGAATGTATCACCTGTCAGTGAGGGACAATTGTGAGAACTCACCGATGGAGCCCCAGCAGAGTACTATGGGAACATTTGCAGGCAGAAGTGTTTGCGTCTATAACCACCAATGGTGCCCACTACTACTTGAGTGCACGATGCAAAAAAAAAAAGCACAAACCCACTGCTTATGTAGCAAATAAGAGCAAATTGATTTAAATAAATTAATGAATAAAAAAGCTCAAAACTGAGCCCTGTTCCAGCAACCTTCAATCAGATGACTTTAACTGCACACTCCTGCCATTAGGGTGCAGTGGAACCCTCTCCAACAAAAGATGGCGTGGTTTGGTGCTCAAGTTATATAAACAGAACTAGATTCAGCAGGTCTGCATTGGGGATAATTCTTGCTATATGCTTCCTTATATGTTAAAAAAAGACAAGTGAAGTCAGATATACTAAATGTTTGCCCTGAGAATTAACAGGGAGTTTAACAAGCTCTTTGAACAATTTTATAGTGGCACCAGTTATGAGTCATGTAGGCAGCAAAATAGTGACACCAGCTATAAGCCACGTAGACAACAATGCTACTGCATTCACTAGGCTTGCCATCACTGTCTTCAGAAGCCAAGGAAAAAAAAACAGAGGCTTTTATCAATATTAAGTAAGTGCCTAAAGCACTGGCTACAACAATCAATACCTGATACCATGTCATCCATGGGGGCAATCCCGTTTTCCCAGGGACTCTTCAATAACAGTATTATTCATATGGGGCACATAGCCAGTGAAATCTAAGAATTGCTTTCCCATCTCTCTCATCAGTGTAGATGTCAGGCATTATGTGAAAATTCTAGGTTAGTGCAATCAATCATGATGGCCACAGCATATTAACCCTTCAAGTAGGGTTTGTCACAAGCTGCTCTAGCTCAGACTATATGCAAGGCTTACTAACACATATACAAGCTCACAGTATGATTAATATCTTAGAAACTGCCATCCTGGTAGACTTTGAAAAAGTCTATGATTGTATCAGGTGGGAGTATGCCTGGCTTATGCTGTAGTGTAGGGGACACCCACAGCCTCTGATCACAGACATCCAAGTCCTCTATTGTCAACCTTTCATCAGAGTTCTAATAGGCATCACACTGTCCACTTGCCTTATTTCTTTGTAAGGGCATAAGTAGGGTTGTATCCTTTCCCTGCCTAGTTCCTCATGGTGACTGATTCCCTCTTTCAACTAATAAGACATTGACAGTTGCACAGGTGGGAGGTGCAGTCTGTACCTTAGATACAGTAGCAAAGGATTTTTATATTTACAGGTTTCTGATATAAAAAAAAAACAGGAGAAAATTATAAGGCCACTTATTTTAACAGATGTAAGTTGATAAAATATACTAATATTACTAAGTGTAACTGAAAAATATAAGGTGGATTATTCTCTGCAACATTACCAAACTTCATAGCCTGATAACATGAAGTATGGTATGGTATGAGTTGCATTATTAAATCATACAGCAGAAATAATTATAATCTAAAAGTAATGTAGGTGGCTTTTATGCTACAGGTAAGTGTTCAGGTTACCCATATGTGTTAGAGAAGGCAACAGTTATTCTGACCATTGCACAAAGTGGTTTAATAAACTTCATGGGAAAATGTCATCTTGACAGTGACAAGTTAACTTCCATGAGTAAATGAAGAAACAAGAGAAAACATTGCAGGTATGAATAACATTAAGGAACACATGAACCAAAATGAATGCTTTAATAACTACATTTGTTTCACAATCTAAATGATAAAAATATGATATTGTGTGTGTGTGTGTGATATGAATGGCATGGTGATCTACTATTAAATCAAGTATTTTTCAGTGCTGAAAGCTGGCTGGCTTGCATTGGTGATGAGATGCAACAATAATGGTATAATATTTGTGATCAACCAAACAATGTCTTTTTCATACTGAGCGGTAAAGACGTAATAGATAAATCTGCCTCAAAATAGAAAAGCATATATGTATATTGCCTACGACCTATGAATCTTTTATAGCTTAACCTTTCAAAGCAGTATGGAATTGTTATTTGAATTTGTACATGACAGCTGCATCATACATATGCATTTTATTGGCTGCACATCTTTAACTAGTATTTATACATAGCAGCTCTAATGTAAACTGATATTTGGCATTTATAATTGGTTATGTTGTTTTAGAATTTTACATTATTACAGACTGAAGTTTCTAAACATGTTTTTAGCTGTCAGGCAATTAATTAAAGAACTGATTAACTAAAAAAATAATTAATAATTAAAGAAATGTTCATTGACTGATGTGCAATTATTCTAATTTTATGCAGCAAAGAAAAAAAGTCTTATGATATGTGCTTCTGAATAGATTTGGGGTAGAAAATAATATGCTGAATCTTTAACTAAAAATTCTCAGTTCTCCTGTGAAAATAGTAGTCAAAGAATGTGTGGGGTATACCCTCCATAAAATTGTTGACCAGATGTCTTATAATCATTTATGTTTAAAAATAAGTTAATACTTTTTTTATAAAAACATTAACATTGCAAAACTTTTTTCCATAAATGTCCATATGCTTTAAGCAGTTTTTATATTTTAATGTCAATATATTCGTACAGGCTTGCATCATTTTTTTATATCTCTGCTTATTCAGAACTAGGTTACTTGAGTGTTTTATAAACAACTTAGCTACATACTTCCTCTATTTTTTTCTGATTGGTTGGCAGCTATAATTGTAACCAGTAAGCAAACAGTTACTTAAAAATACAACATACATGGCAATGCAACAAAGCATCAGATAATCTGTTTTGGTCAACATAAGCAGTAGTCATCTTCAAATTCCAGACATTGAAAAGAAACTTTTTAATATAATACCAGAAATAATCAGGGCAATTCATAAAAGTTGCCACAACATGTACCCTATGGGGGAATTTAATAATGGCTACACGGGCATGTTTTCCATGTAGGCATAGTGATGTACTGCTTACATGAAAGCAAGCAGGTTTGCAATCCAGTAAACAGAGCTGAGGGGCATGCATGAGCACTCAAACATGGAAGTGTCCATGCCATGCAAATCATCTCATAAGCAAGTGAATTGCATGCAAATGAAGGGGGTAGAGCAATCTAGCAAGCAGATAGGCAGTCTGGCAGACCCATGTTGGTGTCTGAAATGTACACAGAAAAATTCCTTGTACAGGATGTTAAAAAGAGTACACAGGCTGTAAAAGTGATGTAAGAAGGACAGAAATAGCATAACAGACACAGATATGTGCAAACATTTCCACTGTGTGTCTAAAAGCTAATGGAAAATAATTTAAAATAATTTTTTTTTTAATAATCAGGTTATGTTTGCATGGCGTGCCTCAGTGCGTAAACATGCTGTTAAGAAAAAAAAATTTAAAAGTGTAAAAACAAAAATAAGGAGTATTTGACAGCAATATATTATAGGAGTCTGCATGGAGTATGTACAATGGTAGACTGCTTGGTTGCTAACAAGGCAGGGCCTGGAACTGTGTAGTTCCCATGTTGTGTGCATGGATCTCTGTGCAAATGAGCTGGGGTCACTGAATAGCACAAATGGATATCCATGTCTGAAGATCCCATCCGTGTAGACAGAGAACCATGTTGGTATCCACATAAGAGGTAGCTGACATCAAAATGGGGTGTGTCTGCAGTCTTTTAAGCTCATTGAAGCAAAGCAGCACTCTGTTCTGCTGAGCGGGGGGTGGGTGTTTGGTGTCTGCTAAGCTTTGTTTACCTTTAAGGTGCGTTTTTCAGTGGGTTTGAGTGTGTTTGCACGGCATGCCACCATGCTGTGCGTGGCCTTTTATGGGGGTATTTGCAATAACTGCTGAGCATTGTTTACCTTCATGGTGCATGTTTGCAGGGTAAGCTGCAGTGCTGAGTGAGCAAGCCTGTTTAAAAAAAAAAAAGTTGGCTGAGAAAGGCAATGATATCTTAATTACTGATGACCCCTGTTCCACTTGAACTAGGGCCATTAACAGTTCTTAATGAGATACTTGGCAAGTGGAATGCATCACAGGTAGCCAATCACAAAGGCTGTATCTACAGCAGAGCACTATAAAGGTTTCAGAAACCCTACAATGAGATTTCACCCCCATACTCTGCACCAGTGGAGTACAGACATGGGATTTTAAACTGAAGAAATGCTAGGGGCTGCTGATCATCTGCTACATATATATGTGCTAGATGCTGAGGTCAATGCTACTGCTGCTGCTGCTGACCATAGGCCTAGACTGAGAAGGACAAGAGTGTTCAGGCCCAGGGTAACCTTCCAGGAGCTACATGAGCTGGAGATTGTACAATGCTACAGACTGGACAGGGACATACTACAAGAACTCATTGAGCTCTGCCAACCTCAGCGCAGACCCAGAGCCAACAGAGGAGAACCCATCCCAGTGGAAACAAAGGTATGTGTACCTCTTAGGATACTAGCGATGGGTACATTCCAAAGACCAACTGGGGACATGATGGGAGTCTCACAGGCATCAGCATCTAGAGTGCTCCACCAGTTCCTGGATGCCGTGCTACCACATGCCAGTGAACACATTTACTTTCCCCTCACCTGGGCCAGCAGTATGCAACACTTGTACCATGTAGCACACTACCCTCAGGAACTGGATGCCATAGATTGCACTCATATACACATCAAGGCACCACCCAGTGAGGAGGGTAGAAAACCCTGAGGTTGTCCATATAGGCAGGCATAGGTATGCCCAGTATGCCCTGGCCTTGGCCAAGAGAAAATGCATAGCACATGCACTGACAACCTAGGGCCCTAGGGACTGACATCTTACTCCGACTTGCATACATATTAGTAAAAATGATATCAGCCAGCCCACATAACCTGTACCTCACCATGTATTGGCTGTGGACTGCGTCAGACAGAGTCAGCCCCAAACCACAGATCTCTCAACCTTTGCACTTGCAAGGTAAGTCACAAAGCTAATCACCACTTGTAAGAGGTACTAGAATATTGCAGCATATGTATGGACTTGCAACATGTATGCAAGGGAATATAGTGGGCTACTGGGTTACTTGCAGAGACCTAACATCCATTTGGGACAACGGGTACTCTGTCCAATAGTATGTGCCCCATAATATTCACTAGGACACATGACTGAAAACACCACTACATTATTCAAGGGAGATGCCAAACAGTGAGGTCACAGAATAGTCGCACTGTGTATGCCACCAGAACATAGGCCGGTCGTCCCCCACCCCAACTCATCAGTGTACCCACACAACTGCTGTCACAGTATATCTGCAATGATATATCAGCAGACCACCCAATTCCAGGGCTGTGACATAGAACCTGGCCACATGTTCTATGTCTCACTTAACACAGGGTTGACAATGTATGTCTGTATGCTGTTGATTGTGTGTTGAATGACACATCCCTGCCTGGCAGCCTGTGTAGCTGAGTATGCTAGGGACATCAGCATGGGTGATGGTGTTGATGGTTTGAATCTGGCAATAGCTACATCTTTTGCATTTGAGGTAGTTGTATGATGGTATTCACACAAACTGTCATAACCCCTCAGTCAGTTACCATAAAAAAGGTGGACAAAGCCAGAGTGAATGGGGGGTCAAAGGGCCAAACCTACAGACAGACATTATACATGCTCTGAGTAACCTAGAAGGTGGCTAGTATATCAACAAGTTGCAACAAGTCAGATTAGCTGCAAGATGTAAAGGAAGGCCATCACTTAAATGTCTCAGTAGTTACAACAGTTCAGTGACTGCATTTTACAGTATATTACCAGAAAACCACAAATGTATGAGGAACAGAGCAGACATATGGGGTGAAATGCTGGACATTCTACAAAAATATGTACAGGGAGAGGTATGCAGACTCTCACCCTGTGTGTGGTCTTACATCATGTACCCCATTCACATCATACCTCTTAAATTCTTAGAGCAAGAAATCTGGCCAAAGCCATGAATAAAAGTGGGACAAAGGCCCAGAAATAGTGGACAAGTTTTAAATATTGCTCTTACAAATGTTGAAAGTTGATAGAATAACAGGTCTTGCATTAGCATGAATCTCCTGATGTGTATGGGGTCTGAAACTCAAATGTCTGTCATTATTTCTTAACTTCAATCTTCAATGCTTTGCCACTAATTTGCCAGAAAACCACAATGTTATGTAAAGCGTACCAAAAATATGAGGCAAAAATCTGGACATTCTGTGAAGCTCATTACAGTTGAGAGATATGAGTCACATACTAAGGTCACCAAACAGCCAGGTAATGCCTTGGACAAGATCAGGGAACTGCTGTACTGTGGTAATAGGTGCGGCAGCCAATGGCCTGCAGCACACATAATCCCAGACTGGAGTACAGGTAGCTCTGGCCTGGAGTCACCGTGTAAGTACTGACAGTCACACTGGGCATGCTCCTACATGTAGCAGCTAACTTGAGCACAAGTCTATTGCCTCTTCCACCCAAAGAC
Source organism: Protopterus annectens (assembly GCF_019279795.1). NCBI lineage: Eukaryota > Metazoa > Chordata > Ceratodontiformes > Protopteridae > Protopterus > Protopterus annectens. Next base: position 132,287,607 of record NC_056742.1, on the reverse strand, counting down.
CTGCTATGTGGAAATATGTCTGTACATACATACAGCTACGTATACATATCTGTCTCTCCCTATCCCCCTCACACTTGATTAGCATATCTATCAGTATGTGGCACACACACACACACATATATATATATATATATATATATATATATATATATATATATAAAATAACAATATATATATATATATATATATATATATATATATATATATATATATAAAATAACAATATATATATATATATATATATATATATATATATATATATATATATATATATATATATATATACACCCATTTATATAGATATGTGTGGGGATGTATGAATGCCCCCACATACCCCGAAATGCTGGAGTTATCTGAACTTACATATCACAGCAGTTGTCCGATGGAACCAGACTAAGGCTGCAACAGTACATAGTCCACTAACCCGCACACCCCCTGTGCCTGTGGAATGTCACCCTGCAGACAGACACAGGAGAGCAGGTGGCATAATGTACAATGGTTGCAACGCATGCCTTGGACAGGCCATATTGTCCCTGGCCACATGCCCACCTATCAAATTGCAAACAGCCACATATGGCTATACCGGTACCTGTGCACACATAGCAGGGATATTATCAGGTATCCCACTCTTAGGACACGAGCTACAATAACAGTACCAAACAGTATCATTTTGTAGATCACACATGCTGTCTAACACATGGCCACATGGCGTACTTCACAAGTACTGAGCCGATATCCACATATACAACAGACGTAATCTATGGCATGTGCGATGATTACTGTAGTGTGTAAGAACAGATAGGTAGGAGTTCTAATCTCACATCATCCAACATGTGTGTGTTTGTGTGTGGGTGTGTGTGTGTGTGTGTGTGTGTGTGTGTGTGTGTGTGTGTGTGTGTGTGTGTATGTCTGTCTGTGTGTAAATGTATCCCATTGCAGCACTACAGACATGCCCATCTAGCCTATCTCTGTGCAATGGTTATGCATTTTAAGGCTGTGTGACTAGCTGCTAGTCTCTACATTGGCCTTCTTTGCAAGGCCTGCTGTTGTCATCCACCTTAAATGTGCTGGATGACAATCTAATATCAGATAAACTCGGTGGTGCATGCAATGAGTACTACAAGCTGTAGTGTGTAATAGTAGATAGGTAGGGGTTCTAACCTCACATCATCCAAATTGTGTGTGTGTATGTAAATATGTCCCCTTACAGCACTATGGACATGCCCATATGGGCTGTCTCCATGCAGTTATGCATTTTATGGGCATGGGACTAGCTGCTGACCTTTAAATCGCCCTCCTCCACATAAGCATAACTGATGTCTACCACCTTCTAGATTTGTAAGTCCAGAAACTCAGGTGACACATATCGAGGGTAGCAGACCTTGTCACAAGTATGAATGCATGATTATTACACTGACTGCCCCCATTGTCCCTGATACACTGTTATACACATATGCACCTAGGCAGCCATGCACGTATACTGCCTTACCTTCCTGACATCATATATCTGCTGTGCTGCCATGCCATTCTGTGCCACTGTATTGCTGCCATGTGTCAATTGTTTAACCTTTCAGACACCTGGAACGGACACACAAACAGGTCTGTGAAACACCTGTCATTCTGCAACACTACCATCAGTCTAATATGCAACAAAGATCACAAAGTTTGATGGGTAATCATGATACATGCCAGCATACAATACCTGCAGTGGCCCACAACCAGTGCCATGGCAAAACAGTATTGCACTACACAAGTACATGTAAAGTATTATAGTTATCCTGTGCCTCAGACACAAATTAGCATTTTTCTGCATAGATGCCATGGATGGCAGAGATGTGGCATAGGTATCATCACATACACAGGGTGTAGTGTGGGAGTGCCAGAGGCCTAGGCTGTGCCAAACAGGTGACAGCATGTGTGTGAGTCAGAAAAGGGTGTGGGTTAAATGGGCCATGGAGAGGTGCCATGTGTGTTGGGCAGCTCCGCTTAATTGGGTTTAAACCATTCTCGGCTCCACAAAGTGTGCTCTTCACTTTTTCCCTTAGAACTGATCTAGTTCTCATAATAAACACCGTATTCCTTCTCTAAAGCCTGGCACTTGCTCACTAAAGCAATTATATAAGTCAGCACTAAAAAATTAAAAGCACTACACCCTCACAAACTCCCCTTGAGTACCTTGTTCCCCATTAGCCCTTTTTTCAATTATAAAGGAATTCCCAATACTATTCTAGCATGTCCAAAGGTCAGTTGTCAATCTCCTCTCCAGTCCAGCTGGTGAATCTGGGAATCTTGAGGCACTGTTACAACTGCCTCATGTACACAGACAACCCTCTCCTCCTCCCAACAAATTCCAACACATGTGAGAGATGCAACCATATAGCCAAACTGGAGGCTAAGCTCTCTCAACTCAGTACTGGCGTAACCAGTCAGGAGGAGAAGGAAACCACACTCACTACAATTCCAGTCTTACATAGACCTACCATGACAGCAAACCAAACACATAAACACACAAAAACATTCTCGGAGGCTCTAAATAAAAATCTGCCTAAGCAGCAGAGATGTCCAAAGCAGACACCCAAGCAACCGCTACCCCAAAACAAAACACATGCAACACATAGCTCACAAAGCCAGTGTGCTGAACAGTCACAGCCCTTAAGGTTAAACAACACACCTGATACACTTGTAATAGGTGACTCTATCGTCAGGCACACTGACGTCCCACTCACCAGGCTGAACAAGGTGAAGGTCACTGTGAGCTGCCTGTCAGGTGCTAGGATCTGCCACATAGCACAAGCACTCAGGTCACTCCAAGGCAAGTACAAATATGACTCAGTCATTGTCCATGCTGGTGTGAATGACCTGAGACATACCTCCCTGGACTACATGAAAAGAGACATAGAGGAGCTCTCTGAGCATATAGCCCAGGCCGGTATGACCCTGACCTTGAGTAGCATCTTACCTTCACCAAGAATGATGCCACAATATGAAGACAAGATGATCAATTTCAACAATTGGCTTAAGTATTGGTGTCATTCAAAGGGGATCCAATGCCTGTCAGCCTGGGATGACATGCTCGACAAGCCACGATGCTTCGCTAGGGATGGCTTGCACCTGTCACCCCTGGGCTTTTGGATATTGGCAAAGGCTCTTGCCACCCCCATAGTGCCTTTTTTAGGCAAGGCTCAAAAGACAAACCCACCTCCATAGATATCACAAGAGATAAGAAACTAAGAGTAATGCTACTCAACGCCAGAAGTCTAAACCTCAAGATGCACGCACTCGAAACTCTACTTAGCATGGAGAATATCGATATCTGTGCAGTAACAGAAACCTGGTTCAAGGCTCCTGAGAGCACCCCAGCACTACCAGGTTATACCTCATACCATGCTTTTTGGCCCCAAAACTTGGATCGAACCACAAAATGAGGGGGAGTATCAATATTCGTCAAAGATACCCACACCTCCAGGTTGGTGGCACAGCACGAAGCATCAGAGACTATCCATGTGCAACTAACAGTGGGGAAAACTGCCTTCCAGTTTATAGCCTGCTACAGACCACCCTCTCAAACCCAGGAACCCCACTCAGCCTTCCTGAGAACACTGGAAAATATGAAGGTCTCTCCAAACACCATTATATTGGGCGACTTCAACTACCCAAACATAGACTGGGAGCATTACTCTAGCTCCAACACCCTAGCCCAAAGGTTCCTAGAATTTATAAACTCAAATGCTATGGAACAACTTGTTACCACTCCCACAAGAGGGGAAAATATACTGGACCTGATCATCGCTAACATGAGGGCTCTATGCTCCAGACCAGAAGTATATCCCTCACTGATAAGATCAGACCATAAACTAATCTCATTGGATATTCACATCCCGCCCCACCCAAAGCACAGAAAACCAAAGTGAAAAACTTCTATAAAGCAAATTTCACACTCCTCAAAACCAAGGAGGAATCCTTCAAAGCTCCCGGGCCTGTGGAAAATACGGCCCAGACCGCAGCATCCTTTATAAACGCATTCTATGAACACCTTCAGGAATGCATAGATCATGCAATCCCAAATAAAACCAAGACCCAATCCTCCAAAGGCAGGCGTCCTGTCTGGTGGACCCCAGCCATAAACAAACTATACAATAGAAGGAGGAAGCTACTACATGATAGAGCAAAATCCCAAAAAGGGAAGGCATCTCTGATCAGTATTAGCAAAAAACTACCGGCACTCATAAAATCATCAAAGGCCAGCTTCGAGAAAAAAATTGCACAGGAAACTAAGGATAATCACAAGGCTTTCTTTAGTTATGTTAGGAACCTGGGTGGGAAGTCCCAGATATGCTCAGAATTAGTCCAAAATGACAAAAAATACGCAGAACCCACAGACATTGCCAACATCCTAGCTGGCAGGTTCAGCGCAAACTTCTCCCCCCGTCCCCAGCAAAAGGGCAAATATCTATCCCAGCAGAGTGCTGCCCCCCTGACATCTCAGATGCTCAATTAAGAGCCGCCCTCTCCAAAGCAAAAAACACAGCATCAATGGGACCAGACGGTGTCCCGGGCTGCGTCCTACATGAACTCCAAGAAGAGCTAAACCCAAACATAAAACTACTGTTCAATCTCAGCCTTACTACAGGATATGTACCCAAAGAGTGGCGTACAGCAACAGTGGTCCCTCTCCACAAAGGTGGTGGCTCAACAGATCCTGGAAACTATTGCCCCATAAGCCTGACTAGCTTGGTCTGCAAAGCTATGGAAAGGATCATCATGGACCTCATAAATAAAGATACTGGGGACCTACAGACACTGGATCCTACACAGTTCTGCTTTGTTAAGGGCAGATCCTGCCTCTTAAACCTGGTCAATTTCTTTGAAACAGTCACCAAGGCCATTGACGAGGGGAAGGTGGTCCACACAGCCTACCTGGACCTCACAAAAGCCTTCGATACACTGCCTCACTCGGGCATTATAGATAATCTCACCAGCTTAAATATAAACCCCAATGTCACTAGATGGGTTGCAAACTGGCTCAAGGACAGAACCCACGTGGTTAGAATTGCTGGAGCCATGTCAAACTCCAAACCAGTTACAAGTGGCGTCCCACAAGGCTCAGTCCTGGGACCTCTCTTGTTCGGTATATATTTCTCGGAGGTACAGGCCAACACAGAAGGACTGTGGCTGACCAAGTACGCAGATGACTGCAAACTAGGCGCCATAATTGACTCTCCAGCTGACACAAGCATCCTACAAAAGTGCCTCAAAGAAACAGACAACTGGTGCCAGAGCCATGGCCTCAAGCTAAACACCAAAAAGTGTATAGTCATCCCCTTTGGCAAAAACAAAGTACCCACAAATTACCACATAGGTGGTAATCCATTAAGTACGGAAGAAGTAATTAGGGACCTGGGGACCCAAGTTGATAGCAATCTCTCATTTGAAAACCACGTGGCCAAAGTGGTTAGAAAAACATTTTATATAGCCCACCTAATCATGAAGGGATTCACATCTAGATAAGGGGAGGTCATCGTGCCTCTTTACTCATCCCTCATCAGGCCCATAATTGAGTACAATATCCCTTTTGGGATGTACCTTACCAGACACCTGCAGCAACTGGAAAGACCCCAAAAGTACTTCACCAAGAGGATCAAAGGGCTCAAACAGATGCTATATGCTGCATGGTTAAAGAAACTCCAGCTCTACTCAGTGGCATACCGCCTGCTCAGAGGCGATCTGTGCCTGATGTATAAAGCCATGTCCAACCCAGAATTAATGGACATGCTGCACCTCAGAAAATCCAAATCCCATCGAGCTACGTGCTTGAGAGACTTGAACCTCAGCACTGAAATAAATAGGACATGCTGGAGGGACAGATTCATAACCCAGAGGCTCCCTTCACTCTGGAATAAAATCCCAGTCCAGGTTAGGCAGAGTCCCTCATTGACTGTCTTCAAGAGGAATCTTGATGAGTGGATGGGAGATCATAGGTTTACCCCGGGTATCACTTCTGTGTCACTGTTAGACAGAGGCACAGTATACTTACCTCGAAAAAGGGCATAGCAAAATTCATTTAAAATGGGTGGTGAAAGCCAAACACACTCTGGCTAGGCTTATAAATGCCCTAGGGCAGATAGCCTAGTATGAACCTATGAACCTATGAACTTATGGTGACATGCATGCAACAGTGGTGTTTGAGTGCACATGCTAGCCCTACACATGTGTATATTGGACAGCTGTAGACAGTACGCGGTAGAGTGGAGAGTTCACCATCTCTGGCCAAGAACATTTAAATTAGCTCTTCCAGCAATAGCACTGGCATCACCATGCCCAAGGTAGATGAAGTGCAAGTACCTGACGATGACTGCAAAATGCTGGGGCTATGTCCCACATGGGACTGCCCAGGACCACATGGCCATGGCCTGCCACGTCATGGTGTGGACAGCACATTTACCTCTGTAGCACTGTAGGTACTTCCATTATGAGAGTGTGATTGTGCACAGCCACATGGACTCCCAGCAGATGGTGTTGCTGACCTTCATGCATGTGTCAGACAGCCAACTCCAACTAGATGTTCCAGCACAGACATTATGCAGTCAAAGACAGACACTGTCTCAGCTCACCATCTATCCACAACATTAGTGAACTGATGCAGGGTGTCCCCAATGTGGTGGAGGCAGTCATGGATGTTAGACTGTGCTGCATCCATAACCCTAAGCATCCATCTGTTGTTGTGTTCAGAATGGGCCTGTGCCTCCATGATGGAGTAAAACATGTGGCTAGTGACCTATAATGTGACACCTGCAACAGTGTCTAGACTCACTGATGCCATGATGTAATGGTTAAGGTGTTTGCCTTGCAAACACAAGGTGCAGGGTTTGACTCTCACAAGGGATAATTGGCTAGGCTTAAAATGGCTCACAAGGGCAGTTAGCTTAGTACTAATCTATGAACCTATGAACCTATGAGCAAAACACAGGAATAACAGCATGCCAGAACAGTGGAAATAACACAGTTACATATCAATGCATATTATGTGACACACAATAAATAACAGAACGGTCAGTATGTTAACAGCATGCCAGTAACAGTTACAGCATAATGCCAACAAAATAGGTAATTCAACAAGCTATATTAATATGCAACCATTATAATACATAACAATAATAATACACATGCCCCAAATTACAGGTAATTTAACAACATATGTGAATAGTAAACCATAACCAATGGATAACAATAACAAATAAATGAAGATAAGGGGTGGGTAGAGAGAAAAAAACAGTCTATTAGTACCATTATAGACTATTTACTTGATAACAGTACTACTATCTACTCTATGGGTTTATCCTTTCATTATGTTTTCAGGTACCCTATAGCTGCTGTAGCATGTACATACCTCTCAAGCTATTTGCATGGGACAGTATAGGCCAAGCAGTACCAACTGCAGATACCCAGCTACACAGAATACTGGCACATCATGTGGACCTATATAACTAGCAAGGTATACTGTGGACTGATGTAGTGATACTTTGCAATTTAGGTAATTATTCTGATGGTAATCCTGTGACAGATGGATTATGCACTACTAATTATACTATGTGACAGCATGACACTTGAGAGATATGTATGTGTACAGTACAGAAACTAAACAACTATTATGCCTCGCTTGGTAGGCATGGGAACAGAACCCAATAGTAGTGACCACAGAGGACATCTGCATGGAATGTATGACTTGGCTGCAGCAACTTTGAACAGACACTTCAAGCATACAGCCATACCAAGATTACACATTTATGTCATTTTATTTTATTATTATTGTATTTATTTAATTAATGTTATGCTGTACTTTTTCATTCTTGTTAATGATTTTAACAGTCTGTGACATCGAAACACACAATTATTTACTCATAATATGGTCTACCTCACCCATTTTCCTGTAGGTCTCATGCAGAGAGAATCTTTAAATATTATGTGACTGATACTGTAATATTTAGTTCTACATAGCACTGGATTCAAACTCTGGTCTGTGTGTGGCAAAATGTACTACAGACAGATAAATTAATAAACTGACCTACTGAGTCACTGTTGACTACTGTCTGACTGATATTTGCCTAGAGCTCACCTGGAACCAATATATGACCTGGTAGCAGTACTACAGTTGTATACTAGACTGCAGTGACAGTAGAACACACATGCATTAAATACAAGCATGACAGAGAAAGTAGGTAATCTATACATTAGTATATAGAATGCAGGTGTACACAATATATTGTTACTGGTTTGAAATATCTGTGAAGTCAGCAAACACTATCAGATCATGGAGTGGGCTACCTCACCCATATACCTTGCTTACCCGCTGTTTGTGGATGAAAGAGCATTATGTATACAATATTGACCTAGAATCAGCCTTGAGTGGTACTGTATGAGTTAAATGAGACATTTGGCAGCCATTATATTTGCATTCTACAGCTATTACACTGTTATACTTGCCTGCAACAACTTACCGTGCAGCCTGAATACATACAGTTGTACTGCAATGGTTAAATCAAGACAATCCTGATGTACACAATTTACCTTTGTGTTATTGGTATTGGTTCATGTGTTATTGCAGAACAGTTGGCATTATTCACTTCTTGACAAACAGCTCTAATTCCACACTTACTGCACTACAGACTTTATTGTATATACTTTAATGCAGTTTCTGGTACTCTTTTAAGTTTTTATTGGACAACAGTTGTTATTCAGGTCTTGCAATAAAGCTCTACATCCACAGTTATTGCACCACAGACTTTATTGTATATACTTTAATGAAGGTAATGGTATTGTTTATGTTTTTATTGCACTACAGTTGGCATTATTCATTTATTGCACTACAGCTCTAAGTCCACATTTATTGCAATGCAAACTTTACTGTACATATTTTATTGCAGTTAATGCTTTATTAGTATATAGAATGCTTTAAATTACTAGACTCCTATCAGGGCACAAGTGCTCAACAGCAGTTGAATTCTGCTCACTGGTTGTATCCCTCACTATCTGCTGGATCCCTGAAAGGTTGAATGCCAGAAGGACACCTCCCCCGCTGAAACCTAACTGGAAACTTTCCTGCACTATCCCTCGACTCTGAAAAGATCTGCCAAGGTTCTATCCCCCTCTGTCTGCTAGATCTCTGAAAGGCTTGAACGCCAGAAGGATACCTCCCCTGCTGAAACCTAATGGGAAACTTTCCTGCACTGTCCCTCAACTCTGAAAAGATCTGCCAAGGTTCTATCCCCCTCTATCTGCTAGATCCCTGAAAGGCTTGAATGCCAGAAAGACACCTCCCCTGCTGAAACCTAACTGGAAACTTTCCTGCACTGCCCCTCGACTCTGAAAAGATCGGCCAAGGTTAATATTATCTTATCCTGTCTGTATGTACTATATTGATTAGCCATACTGGGTCTACAGCACTACCAGTAATCCCTCAAAACCGCACAATCAACCCTAAAATATTAAACTGGGTTATTCCTATATCTGAGGATTACCTAGTGAACATATCTAAGTTTCTAGGTATATTACTAGCATAAATTAATTCAGACACACAGAACGAAGCTCCTTTTTACTGTAGGCTCTGTATCCCAGCTGTCTGCCTTAGATTTTAGCACTCAGAAACTGAGCTTAATCATACTAACTAAGGAAAAACAGTTGAGCTTCCTGCATAAAACATAAAACTCGAAAATACATAGCATAAACCTGAAGTAGAGGTTTAAACTCTTGAGCTCTGTACAAAAATAGCAGACAGTTGGCAGAAGAAAGCTTAATGTGAGAAAAGGCTGCAAAAAGTGATTACTAACAGTATACTACGTAAAAATTGTATACTGAAGGCAAAAACAAGGATAAGAAAGTATTTAAAACAAACAAATAAAAAAGCCTAATTGTACTTAATGTGTTGATAGTTTCCACTGCTAGCTGGTTTCTTTGCATTGGCCCTGCTACACTCACCCTCGCTCTGCTCGGGCTCGCTCCTCACCCCACCCTGCTCCCAAATCCCTCCTACCCCTAGATGTGCTAAATTTATAGCCACAACTGTCACTCCCTTAATTATAGAACCAATCAGCAATTGTTAGACCCACCCTAACCACAACACCCTCCCTATTTCTTTACTCTACCCTCATCTACTACCCTCTCACCTCATTCTTAAACAATTGTAAGTTGCAAAACCTCTTCAATGCCTCTACAAGCCTCAACCCCACCTTTCAATTCAAAGCCCTCCTACTACCTTTTACCCATGCTGATCATTACGTATTTTATCACAGCTTTTGAACATCTCTCAATTCCAGGCTCCCACTACCCCAGATCACAGACCAATACTCATGTTCTTTCACATAACTGTAATCAGCCACTACTCCCCCCTCCCTTCTAACTCCCATATTACAATAACTCAACAGCTCATTTGAGTCAGTTATGTTAACCCTAGAACTAAACACTACTACAAACTATTATTCAAACTTCAAAAACTAATAATCTGTTCTCAAATTAACCACACAATGGATGGGGACATCCACCCCAACCCAAGACCAACCCCATCAGAAGCATCCAACCCAATATATAATATCCCATCTAGCCTGCAAAATGTAAACATCTTCTCTACCTCTCCTCATCTGCCACCTAAACATCAGAAGCCTGAATAATAAAATCCACTACCTGCATGCCGTCTTAGCAGTACACTCCCCAGATATACTATGTCTTACAGAAACTTGGCTTAAGCCATCCACCACTGACAATGAAGTTACTCCTCCAGGTTACAATATAATACGACTGGACCGCACCTCAAAGAAGGGAGGCGGGGTAGCTGTCTTATATAAATCTTCAATTAATGTAACTATTTCCAACTCTCCACAAGTTACTCAAGCTGATAAAGCTAAAATACTCTTTACAAAACTACAAATTAACCAGCATAAATCTATAAACATCGTCTGCATTTATATCCCACCGGGCAACAACACCAATATCCTTGAAGACATTCTACAGTGGCTGTCCATAAACTCCCCACAAGAAACTATTATTTTAGGTGACTTTAATATAGACTGAAACACCTGCTCCTCAGACTTCCCTATTACCCACATAACTCTATATGGTTTCTCCCAAGTCATAACCTCCATCACCAGAACTAGTAAGCCCAATAACAAAGAAAGCATACTAGCTTGGATTCTCATTAATAACCCTCCCCAAATGTATAAGGCAGGCACCCAACCTGAGGAAATAAGTGATCACCTCCTAACATATATACTCAGACAAAAAAAATGATATCCCTCAAATACCTAGCTTCAGAACTATGAGGAACAATAAGAGCTTCAATCAAACCAAATTCCAATTAGAACTTCAAACATGTAACTGGAATAGACTAAAACTACTCCCACTAGATGAGGCAATATCACACTTTAACTCCATTTCTTAAAATCCTTAACAATCATGCACCCACCCGGACCATCAGAACAAAGAAAAAAGTAGCACCGTGGCTGTCCAAAGAAACTAGACAAAAAATCATGAATAGAAATAAAGCCTGGTCATCTTGGAAAACCAATAAAAACCCTAAGGATCAACTAGTATATAAACAGCTAAGAAATGATACTAAGAAGTCTATAATGTTAGACGAAAAAGACTATTACTGTAACCTGCAACATAAACATCAAAATCAACCACAAAAAGTTTGGTCCAGCTTAAACAATCTTCTCCATCCAGGTAATACTACTACCCCTACCCCTGCGTCTATCCTCTAAAAACCTCCAGAAAATATTGCCAACACCTTCAATACCTTATTTATGGAGACTATACAATTCCTTGCCAACCAACTAGGCCCCAACAACCTAAAACCTATTAACCCCATATCCAATACCCACCCATCCTTTAGCTTTCAACCTGTACCTTAATCAAGAAACTGAAACCCATCACCCTTTCAGCAGACCTGGTCCCGGCTGAATATCTTCAAAAGGCTGCAAATGCAATAGCGTATCCCATCTCAATATTAATTAACAGAACCATCTCTAAAGCATATATTCCTTCCATCTGGAAAATTTCCTATGTAATTCCACTCCATAAAGGGGGGGGGGTAACTCTACTGATCTATCAAATTACCAGCCCATCGCCATTCTGTCCCCTCTGGCTAAAATTATGGAAAAATGTATCCACAAGTAACTCCTTCATTACCTCAATTTGCACAATTTCCTAGCTCCCTCCCAGCATGGATTTAGACAACACTATAGTACCACCACAGCCCTTCTATCCTTCTCTCAGACAATAAATCAAATCTGTAATAATACATCCTCCTCTGCTGTCTTTCTTGACCTATCTAAGGCATTTGATATGGTAAACCACCAGCTACACATTCAAACACTAAAACCTCTTGCCATAGACAACCTAGCAATATGCTGGCTTCAGTCCTACCTAAGTGGCAGACAACAAGCTGTGCTGTAGAAGTATAGCCTTTCTTCCCTACTGTCAGTCACCCTTGGAGTTCCTCAAGGGTTTATACTAGGACCTCTCCTATTTTCCATCTTCATTAATGATCTTCATACGGTCATCCCCAAAGTAACCTGCATTCAATATGCAGATAACTCTACCCTAATCTGTTCTGCCACCTCCCCATTAGACCTGCAGACTTTAACCCAAACTACTTTCAATGTAGTAGAAAACTGGCTCACTGACAGGTGTCTTCTATTGAATCCAAATAAAACAAAACTGCTACTCTTCACCCCCACCCGGAAAGCTGCACTCTCATCATTTACCATGACATCTAATAATGGCACAATAATTTTCCCAGAAAGTAATACAAAACTATTAGGTGCAATTGCTGACAATAACCTTAAGTTTGATGCTCACATTGACAAAACCATTAAAACAGTCAACAAAAAGCTAGGATCTCTATATATAGAGTTAAGGCATTTCTAACCCCAACTGCTAGGACAGTTATTGCCCAAACACATTTACTTTCAACCCTTCTTTATGCCTCCCCAATCTATACAAACCTGAGTAAATCTGACCTCAATAAACTCAGTAGCTGCTACAACCCCATAGCCAGATTTGCCACAGGCTCAGCATATAGAACCCACCACTGTATTAACCTATGATCTCTAGGCTGGCTAGAGTTTCCCTCTGAAATCTAGTATAATCAATTAATAATAATAAGAGATCCCCTTTTCATCTCTTCAGGCCATTATGGTGGTGATGACACCTGTGCTAGGGATACCAGTTGCACTGGTGAGTTCCCTTGCCAGCCAGTCCCAGGCCTCCACCTTGCACTCTGAGCCCTGGTAACCTCCCTGCAGAAGCCGGTCTTCATTTTTTTTTACTAGGATTCCAATCATGACCCTGGACTCATGAATGCCCAAAAGTTGCACCTGAAAGCACAGACCCTCACCAACCCTTGTCATAGTATCCTTCAGAGCCAGAACCCCAATGGATTATGCTGTATTCACACCTATTAGACTTAATATAGCCTGTTTTCCCACCCTCACACACCACTGGGCACATTTAAAAATATGGCGCATCACTTAGCATGCAAACCAGCGCAGCTGAGCTGAGCAGTGCAAAAACTCAAGGACCCGTATGCTTAGCAGTGCTTAGCAGTGCACAAACCAGCCAAGCAGAGCCAAACAGTGCATAAACATTTTCAGCTGTTATTGTGTTTATGCCGTGCTTAACAGGTCTTAGCAGATCTTAGCAGAGCTTAACAGAGCACAGCAGGTCCGAATTTAAAAACAATTGGTATAATTTGTATTTCAAAATTAAATGCTTATTTTCCTTTCCATGTATTCAAACGCTGCACCTACTACTCATGAGGCTGTGCTCCTACCCATTTAGCTAGGAGGATATGTGGAATTCTGCCATACCTTTACATATACCTCTGATCAACCTATAAGCTCTGCTGAGCACTGCACAGCACTGTGAAAACCCACTCAGCTATGCTTAAACGTGACCTTAAATATATAATTAATTGCATCTGGTTTCTATTTTTAGATCTCTCGCAGGTGTCTCTGTACCGCTTAGCATTGCTGCATTCCACACTGCACTGCACAAATATCCTTTTATAAAAAAAACAAAAAAAACCCCACAACATTGGCATAATACAATTGGACAGTGCAGGGAGTGTGTTACTAATCTGCGGACACAGTTGGCACTATACTCCCTACACGGATTCAATAACCGTGTTCCATGGCTCTCCCTTGGCATTGTGCCATGATTAATATATGTACATGGACAGGGTAACATTCTGTGTAGGCTCTACACTTTGCCTACATGTTTTTTTATTAAATCCTGGGGTATGTGTATACTTTGTGTAACCTTTCTGAATTCAGGAGCAGTCCTACCATGAAGGGCCCAATTCTAAAAGACTTGCTCTCAGTCTAAATTACCACATGTTTTAGAATCTGACATGCTCTGAAAGCCTGTTTATAGGCAGGTCTTGACTTACACCAATGTAAATCACTTATGCTGAGAGCAAGTCTTTTGGATTCAGGGTAGACTTGCAGAGACAGCAACTAATTTGGAACCTGATCCAAAGCTTTTGCTATCTATTCTCTCAGAAAGGTTACACAAAGTGTACACATAGTATGTATTTTGTAGTAACCTTTATGAATCCCACAATGTTTTCTTTTTGTACTGCATTCAGAATAAGTAATGGTGCAGATAAAATGAAGATGGGACATCAGGTGCCACTTCATAATGCTTATGTATTGTTTCTTTAGGTAAAGAAAGTATGACACAGTGAAGTGTCTAACATTTTTTTAAGCTGTTTAACTTCTGCCAGAGGATTACTTTGTTTTGTTCTTTGCTGTACCTATTAACTGTCTCAGATTGTGAATAAAATCTCAGATTATGCTTCATATTATTGTTATATCCCTTAAAATTTCAGATTTTTCTGGTAAATAAATAAGAAATATAGTCAGCCAGTAATGACACATATTAGAGTTACTATCTATAATTGTTCAGTAAATGGGTTTTGATGAAAAAACTGTTGTTCAATTAATGTTTTAAGTGAATTGGAGCAATAATTAACAGCTGTCCCCATTTCTGATGCTTTGTTCTACAATTATTTTTAGATTTGTGCAGAATACTTAAGCAAAAAAGTTGAGAGGTGTGCTGCTGTCTCTTTGGAGGCACTCACTAAGTAGTTTATCCACTTTGAAAGCCAGTAAAACACTTTGCACTCCTACTCCTGCATTCTTTCTTTCCTACTTTTTCCTATAACTGTCACTACATGGAGCAGATAAAGCTCTATCAACTACAAAGAATTGGATGTTCTCTACAATGATGCCAAGACTCACCACTCAAGTTTCATTCTTGAGGTGAATTTCTTGGCATTCACTTTTCTAAGACATAATAAACTTGTTATGATCAAACACCCAGTCATAATCTTCTGTTATACAGTCTATAAAGTAGCAAGCCTTGCACAATTTTGATAATTTTAAAATAACTTAATATCGTCCTAGGCATGTGGTATGCTATTTATATCAGCATAATTCCTTTGTACATATTTTAAAGACATTTTAATAAAATCATCAGTCTTTAGTATCATGATTTACTGTTTAATAGTCCATGTAGTTGTATGGCTTCTTCAGTTCTGTTCCACTATTTAGTAAGTCTTTTTATACTGGATGTCCAATTCTCCTTTTGTGTCGGATCTTGTAGCTGTACATCTCCACTGAGGGGACATAACTAGATACTCTTTGTAAATGTTTGACTAAAAAGACTCTAGTTTCTCTATTTTTTCCCATTTTTATGACAGGACAGGTTGCCACAATTTTGTTTATTCTTCTTCCTGGAACTTCACCCCATTTCTGTTACACAAATGTCTAGTGTTCCTTCTAAATTGCATTCTATCTCCCATACTGACAACACAGGACCATAGTTTGGATGCTTTAACCTTATTTCATCTTCAGACTACCAATTTATGTGTTCTTTATTTTTACTCTACTTCCTGCCTGTAAATCAGACAGTTTTCTGCTATTTCTGGCGTAATAGTCCCAGCTGTGCAGATTTCTTTTCATTACTTTCATTATTCAGCATTGACAATTTAGCAGAAGGTAAGTTGCTTTTCAATCTCCTGCCCATTAATAAATGAATTGCCGAGAAGCTAGTCCTTCAGTGGAGTAACAATGGAATTCTGTCTCACAAGATTTTTCATCATTTGGTTAGCTCTCTGCGCTTACTGATTTGCTGACAAATTAGACTGTATGTTCCACATTTGACTTCTGTCTCTTACACAAATCTTCTGAATGCTTTTTTTTTGTATTATAAACCAGAGACAGCTATGATATCACATCATAACATTTAGCACTCTTACAAGTTCTTTACCATTTTTTTGTCATCCTAGTAATCATTTCAGTTTTTAGTTGCATTCCTTGAATAGCATTTAGGTACTCAGTTATGTATTCACTTTTTTAATAACTTCTGGTATTGGACATCTTTTCTTTTGACATTCTGTATTCACTGTGATAATCACATACTACTAAGATGATTGCCTGTCTCCACCTGTGTGCTACGGCCTCGGAAACAGACTGTTATACAAAGCAAACAATGTTAACAGTGAACCATACTCAGTAACCACTCAATGTTAAAAATAGTGTATAACATTTCACTAGTGTAAAGTTTCTATCCCACTGGTAGCAACAGAATTTCTTTACTCAAAGGAAAAAAAAAACATATAGGAAGACATTCTTTCTCAGTTTGTTTTGAATCCTTCAGCTGGTAGTGTACTCTGGAAGTATAAACAATATGACATGATGGCATAACATTCAATTCAAGCTCCAGTGTCATATGCACAAGCATCCCAAGCTAATGTAACAACTCTTCTTCACATGTTAATAATACTTTAATTTTCTTAAATTAATTTTGTTCCATGGAATTTGCTCCTTTATCAACGCTATACTCCGGTTAGGTATATACTTCTATACTAGTTTACAAAGCTAAGAAATGTTTGCAACTCTCACACAAATGTCTGTGTGTATTTTTAGGGTGAGGTGGGAGAAACTTCTGATCAAGGATGGTTTTACATTCTCAGATTTAGGACATTTTTCTCTATTACATGTTATAGATATTCACATTGCAATTCTCTCCCTCCCCTCTTTTTTACAAGCAGATCATGCTCTTGACATTTTCTAACACTTTCTGTAAGTTGAGATGCTCACTCTTTGCCTTTTTAGTGACTAATAAATCACCTAGTTAAACCACTGCATTCAAATATTTGTTTTTCAGAAGACTTATATTATTCTTCTGAACATGGAAGATCCAGAATTAACAGCAATCAGGAGCCAGTCATGCATATTAGCAATCCTTTGCATGTATCAATAGTTATTTATTTCTTCAGCTTTCCATAGAATAACACTTGACTGTAGCTGTTAAACCAATTTTCAAAAATATAATTTCTTCAGTCATTATGGCTACAAACTATTCCACTCTTGGCAGTGTATATAAGCAGCAGTCTGGGTTGCAGTTTATGTATTATCAACACACACACACACACACACATACACACGCACACACACACACACACACACACACACACACACACACACACACACACACACACACACACACACACACGCACACACACACACACACA